>NC_068995.1:44071166-44076007 GCF_001194135.2 Octopus bimaculoides | reverse complement strand
TTGCATTTCATCTTTAGAATATTCTTGAAATATATGGCATTAATCGGTTAAATTTGTTTTCCATTGCAAAGCTATGCCAAATATCCACTTAAATCTTATTATTAGGTGGAATTGCGAGATGGCGAGATAGTGGAATCGTTTGCGCGTTGGGGTGAAAAATGCTTAGCAGCATTTCTTATACTCTTACATTCTAAGTTCAAATAATGCTGAGAGCAACTTTTCCTTTTATTCTTTTCGGGGTCGATAAAAGCAGTACTGGGCTCCATGTAATTAACTAGTTGCTACCTACCCCACCCGATTCTAAGTCTTATGCCAATAGTAGAAAGTAGTATTTCTTAGAGTCGCAAACGGTGGTAAGATGGCGAAATCGTTGGAGAGTTGGAATACAAATCCTTTTGTGGTATTTGCTCAAACGCCGGATACACCAAGTTCAAATCCTGCCGAGGTCGATTTTGTCCGATAACTTTCATCTCTCTAGAGTTGATAAAATAAACTTGTAACCAATCAAGTAGCGGGATCGAAGCAAACGGCTTAACTGCGTCCCCTCAAAATTTCTGGCGTTCTACCAAACTTAGAAAGTGTCATTTGAAGTTGAAGAAACAGCGAAGTATTGAGTAACATGAGACCTTTTTTATCATCTCATCCATCTAAGGATGACATAAAAGAAGCTAAGTTATCGGCTGTTATCGTTGTTTACTCCAGGTCAGACACGATAAAGCTTTTACTATGATGGACGGTGTTGCCTTTGTGACCGTTCTCTATTTTATCTCAGAGATGTATCCAAACTACGTTATTTAACGTTGCCTTTTTAAAGATTGATTCGGTTTATTTTGTTCAGTAAAGCAAGCACGCATATCAAGAATGCAATTTGTTAAAGGAAAATGTATTCACCATGATGGACCACTGAAATCTACAAGTCTTTTTCATCCTCTCTCTGTTTATTTTTTCTTATTCCTTTCTGTTGTTCATACACCTGTTTTCGTCTTATGTTTTCAATAAATTTCAAATATATATACTCTTCACTTGTTTCAGTCATTTGACAGCGGTCATGCTGGAGCACCGCCTTTAGTCGAGCAAATCGATCCCAGGACTTATTCTTTGTAAACCTAGTACTTATTCTATCGGTTGTCAAGCGATGTTGGGGGTGGGGGGACAAACACAGACACACAAACATATACATACATACATACATATATATATATATATATATATATAAAGCAGTTGTTTACTGTCAACTTATATTCTTTGCTCGATGTTTTAGGCACTGAGCAATCCCTCTCTTTATACAGTATGGATGATGAGAATTGGAGTTGAGGTATCGTCCAGTGAAGGTCGGCTTGCGGTGTACGGATGTCCTGAATCCATACTTGGTTCGTGTTATTAATACGTCCAGGAAATCTAGCTGATTATCTTTTTCCTTTTCCATTGTGAACCGTATGGATGGCTTTATTGAATTCACATGGTCTAACAGCACTTGCACAGAGTATATCGCAGCTAAAGGGTTGGTTTTAGTGATGTTGATCCTAAAGCCAAATTCTCAAAGTATTCCATGAATATATTGGCTATTATCGCCTTGAATTCTGTGTCTATGTAGAGTGGCATATCTGAGAATATCATCACTTCACTATACTTTGAGATCTACTGTGGTGCATTTATGGCACATATTTCCTGCTGGTCATGCCTATGCCTGTATAGTTTCTTGGTGAAAAATATGCAGCAAAGACATGATTAATTATTTCTTCGTAATATTTTCGTCTCCTTTCGCTTCTTCGTCGTCGCCATCGTTGTGCTTCTCCTATAATAATAATAATAATAATAATAATAATAATAATAATAATAATAATAATAATAATAATAATAATAATAATAATAATAACACCTACATGAACTTCTAACTTGTTGTCTCTTGAGGTCTCTGGGTGAGACTTGGATCCAACTTGTACAAATGCAAAACAAAAGTCAAACATAAAATAATAATAATAATGATAATAAAAATAATAAAGATAATAATAATGTTTATGATTATAGTAATTATTATTATTATCCTTTCGTTTTTACAGGGTTTCTTGCTAATGTTTTTTTTTCTTGCTATCAATCAGTAAAGTTTTGAGATATTTATGTCCGATTCCCTTTCACCAGACCTGTCAATTTGGGATATAATTGAAATAGGCATTCCTTATCTTTGACAGGAATTATATCCAATAAAGCAATAATTTTCATCCTTTTTTCTTTTTTATTTACTTCAAAACCATTTGTTCTACACGTTTAGCATATTTATTAATTCATTGATAAGAATTTGTCATTTATATCATTCATATATTTTCTACCACAAAATTCTCTTAAGCCACGACGCTTTTTTACGTTGCTTTAATTCCAAATTTATATGCATTTATGGAACGCAATATCAATATATTGCAGTTTTGTTTAATACAGAAATAATTGGATTGGGCTTCGTACCCGTGATCTAAAATCATAATCCATGCTATCAGTTAAAAGTAGAAAACAAACTATCAGTTAAAACTATAATCCACACTACTAGTTAAAAGCATAACCACACTATAAGTTAAATGTATGATCCACACTATCAGTTAAAATCATAATCCACACTATCAGTTAAGAGTATAACACACATTATCAGTTAAACGCATAGTCAGCATTATCAGTTGAAAGTATATTCTACACTATGAGTTAAAATTATAACCCACACTATCATTTAAAACTATAATCCACACTATCATTTAAAACTATAATCCACAGTATCAGTTAAAACTATAATCCACAGTATCAGTTAAAAGTATAATCCACACTATCAGTTAAAGGTATAATTCACACTATCAGCTAACTCTATAATCCACCCTATCAGTTAAAACTATAATCCACTCTATCAGTTAAAACAATTACCCACACTATCAGTTAACAGTCTAATCCACACTATCAGTTAAAAATGTAACCCACACTATCAGTTAAAAATGTAACCCACACTATCAGTTAAAAATGTAACCCACACTATCAGTTAAAAATGTAACCCACGCTATCAGTTAAATGTATAATATACACTACCAGTTAAACGTATAACCCACAATATTAATTAAAACTATAATCAACACTATCAGTTAGCTGTATAATCCACGCTATTAGTTAAACGTATAAATCCACACTATCGGTAAAAAGTATAACCTACACTATCAGCTAAAAGTATAATCCACTATATTTGTTAAAAGTATAATCCACCCTTTCAGTTAAAGCTAATAATCCTCACTATCAGTCATATCTCTAACTCCCACTGTTAGTTAAAACAACATTATTACTTCAGACAGTTGAACCTTGTTGATAGCCATATGTTATTGTCAGAACGAATAGTAAATAGATTGAACATGTATTTAGATTTTTTTAAACCAAAGAAAGTTTACACATAACATAAGGTCGTATTGCTATGTGTATGTATTTATGGTGTGGTTAGTTGCGGTAAGAGGACTAGATAAAGGCACAGAAGCTGGTGGGATTTCTTCAATTCAATGGATATCTAACGTAGATGCATCTCTTGTGATAAGATTCCTTCCAGATTTTGTTTTAAATGAAATATCACTACACTATGTTTCTTTTTACTTTGAGGTAAGAGAATCGGTGAAAAGTTTGACTAAAATATTTTTAAGTAGCATCCATCCCCATACGTCAGTACTCACTTATCACTGTTCTTAGATCTTCTTTAAGAATTACATTAATCGTTTTGTATCAATGCATATTAGTTCTTGTTTACTCTAGGATTTTATTAATGGAGATCCCTATCAGTTTCCTCAAACTCCAGGTCTTGCCGTATTTTGGGCCGTGTCTCTTAATGTTCATTTTAGATCCGTTCCTTTAGTTTCCGTGTTCAGTTCCCATCGGGACACCATAAACTGCCTCTAATGCCTCCATTCGGTGAATGAAACGATTCAATAAAATAATCCAAGCGCTCAAAAATATTTTACAGAATATTCGTTATATTTGGTGACAGCAATATAAGTTGAGGAATTCAGGTTACATCTGAAGAAACTTTCTGACATTATATAAGTTAAATAACCGAATAGAGATTGTTTTAGTTAAAAAAACCTCGCCGATTTTGTGTTGAAATCCTGTGTAAGGTTTCTGTTGTCAATAGCAAATGAAAAACCATCTGGGAATGTTTAATGTGATAAAAGAATATTTACTATGGCAGATATATTTGTTTACTTGTCTCTTTAAACGTTGTTTCTAATAGCATCACCATCTCGTCTGTCAATTTATTTACATAACTTTCAATGTTAGTATTATAACGAGATCTAAGTTGACAACTGAAATAAGTTATATTATGAATAATCTCATATTTTACACACAAACTACAACACTAATATTCTAATTCTTAATGCTTCGTAATTAATTTATCAGAAGTGTGTAAACATAGGTGGACGTTAGTTGTACATCATAATAGACTACACATATAAATCAGTTTAATTGACCAACTAAATTTTCTTTTATCAACAAATGTCAATTGTTATTGAATTTATAATTGTAACGGAGAAGCCTTTCTGAAAGTAACGTGGGATGAATTCAAACCACGTTTCGTGGTTTGTTACCTCAACAGCTCCATTATTGTTTTAATATTATCATGTATCATTCTATCAAATTTATTAGGCTATTCAGTCATTGTACTTCTGCTTGTTAACTTCGTAATCAAACCCTCTTTCGAAAAAAAAATGGCTATTTGTTTAGGGCTATCAGAAAACAATCTCCAAACACAAGCACAACGATATCTGAACTACAAGTGAAACACTAACAGGACTACATTTTATAAATGGAAATTGTATATATATATATATATATAT
>NC_068995.1:44058214-44070539 GCF_001194135.2 Octopus bimaculoides | reverse complement strand
ATATATATATGAAAGGTATGACTGAGAAAAATAACTGAGAAAAAATGACTATACCCCGACACACATGAAACAAAGAAATGTTTCCATTGTCTAAATACTTGTGGAGTCTTAAAGGTCAAACAGAAACAAACGTATTGAAATAGACTCGTCCGTTGTTAGAAACATCATCCTTGAGACCAACTCTCGCTAGAAGAGAAATTTAGTATTCTAACAAAGTATTTAACACTAATAGAAATTGTCGTAGATAATTTACAATTATCGGCATGAAACCCATTACCTGTTGAGATACTACTTACAGCTTGTATGTATATGTATGAGTATGTACGTATTCCACACAGCATACGGTTACATAGATTTGCTATAAACATATACAAGCATACATAGAAAATATGTTTCTATTCAGGGATACACAGACGGCATAGGTACGTATATACGTACATTCTCATCCCTTCGCCCAGGGCTCCCCCAATTCCTGTCTCCCGAAGTATTTAATCTAGCACACATGCGTAGTGGACACACATAAAATTATACATACATATATATATATATATATATATGTATATATACACAAATTTAAACATACATACACACTAACAAACACTCACACAACCACACACACACACACACGCACACGCATACACCTTTTCTCTATACAGACATCCATATCTAGACGTACAATTTCGCACATGCACATATGAATATTTTCGTACATATACACCCATCAAGTGTCATCATATTTTCCCATTGTTTAAACTGTTCACCCATCAACATTGTATACAAACATTATCTATCTATCTATCTATCTATCTATCTATCTATCTATCTATCTATCTATCTATCTATCTATCTATCTGTCTGTCTGTTCATAGATATGATTTTCCACAAAACCTCTATGGTTACAATGCCCATTAAAATTTATTCCGTAAAACTTTTTTTTTAATATGTGAACATATTTCAATACGAAAACATTTCGGTAAAATGGGATTCTCAGGTTTCTTTTTATGTGTAAAATTCACCTTGTGAAAACATACATTAATATTTTACAGTAAAATTGTGTGAAAGCATGTTATGTGAAAACATAATTGTGTGTTTAGATTATTTATCTATCTTCTATGTGGAGGCGCAATGGCCCAGTGGTTAGGGTAGCGGACTCGCGGTCATAGGATCGCGGTTTCGATTCCCAGACCGAGCGTTGTGAGTGTTTATTGAGCGAAAACACTAAAGCTCCACGAGGCTCCGGCAGGGGATGGTGGCGAACTCTGGTGTATTCTTCCACCACAACTTTCTCTCACTCTTACTTCTTGTTTCTGTTGTGCCTGTAATTCAAAGGGTCAGCCTTGTCCACATTGTGTCACGCTGAATATCCCCGAGAACTACGTTAAGGGTACACGTGTCTGTGGAGTGCTCAGCCACTTGCACGTTAATTTCACGAGCAGGCTGTTCCGTTGATCGGATCAACTGGAACCCTCGACGTCGTAAGCGACGGAGTGCCAACAATTTCTATACTCAATTACACACACGCACCATATCTATATGTATTAGTGTGTGCATGCATGTGTGTGTGAGTGTACGCGTGTGCGTGCGTATGTGCGTACGTGCGTGTATGCGCGTGTGTGTATTTTTAAGTAATTAATTGCTTGTAGTATGTGTTATTGAATCAAAAGTAGCACAAAATTGTAAATGATTGAGTAGTCACTAAACATTATTTAATAAGTGATCTCTTCCTCTCTATCTGCCCACCTACCGATCTATATGTATGCATCTATCTTTCTATGTATGTATGTATGTATGTGTGTGTGTATGTATGTATGTGTATGTCTATCTATCTATCTATCTATCTATCTATCTGTATACACATGTATATACATGTATATATATATTTCTACATATATATATATATATATATATATATATATATATATATATATATATATATATATATAAACACATATATAAACTGTTTTGTATCACCACTTAAAGTCACTTTCCATGTATGAATAGATTAGCTGTAACCAAGACACACGAGAAGCCGTGCCATCATAAATCATGTCTTGACAACGATGTTTAATTAATCCCAGTGCTTTGATAGGTTTTCAAATATACGACGAGCTCACAGGCTCTGAAAATAACATTTCATAAAAATTATAAATCATAAAAGATTAACTTCAGGCTTTACGCACATATCGATGTATATGTACCTCGTTATTTGTGTCCGTGTATGTACAATTTTAATTTTCCTGTTATGCATAATTTTACAACTATTATTTTTATTATACATAGTGATAAGCATGTACAAGCGGTATGTATATATATGATAAGTTGATCGTTATTAAGTATGATTTTGTTATTTATGAATATATATTGAACATATAGTTCTATATTTAAGAGATATATTGAACATATTTCAAAAGGCTTTTTGTTTCGTTATATCCATACCTCATTCAGATTCTTCAATGTATCGACACAGAAAATTAATAGGTTGTTAAACTCTAACGCGTTATTATATTGCGGGAAATCTGGTGGGTGAAGTTTGCATATATATATTTATATACATACACACATATACGCACAATAGGCTAAAGCAATCCTTAACACCAGCCCATATTTGGAATAAAATTCAGGGAAGCATAAATAGCACAAAGATCATAATTTAATTACTTTTAACAGCTGTTTCATTAGGAGCACGGATAACTAATTCCATAATTACGAAATCAAAATAATAAATTGATGTGAGTCAATTAAATTTGAAGTAATGCTTATACCAAATCATATGGAATAGTACCGTTGGTAGTTTAAATAGAAGAAAAGAATCAAAATGTATCAATATGTGGTCAAAAAAATAATTTAATCCTTATCATAGAAAGAAAGAGAGAGAGGGAGAGAGATTTTGTTGAGTTTACGGGCTAGTTCTGGGGGAAAATGTTTATAGTCGTATAATATTTCGTTATGTAAAAACGATAACCGAGTTCGATAAAATAAGTGCTTGATTGAAATAAAAGCTGTGGTCGATGAGATGGAGGTGCTCTAGCATGGCCACAGTCCAATGCCCGTGTCTAGTAAAGAAAAAAATATCATGTAGTGCAATCTACCGCAAGGTGTTCTTTCCGGCGCTTTAACGACTTTATCAATTGGTTGCTTATGATAATTACATTCGATACATTTGAAAATGTTTGAGTCATACAAACAGAGCCATTATTTATTGCACGTATATTAGCCAGGCAATCAATCTTTTTTCATCTGAATGTTATATAATCAAGATGAGGATAACGAGTAGGTGCCAATAGTAATGGAATGTCTCGGTTTTAATGAAAATGTCTGTGAACTCCAATGCGCTGAGTGTGTTTTTTTCTTTTATTCTTTTACTTGTTTCAGTCATTTCACTGCTGCCATGCTGGAGCACCGCCTTTTAGAGGAACAGATAGACCCTAGGACTTATTCTTTGTAAGCCTAGTACTTATTCTATCGGTCTCTTTTCGCAGAACCGCTAGGTTACGAGGACTTACACACGCCAACATCGGTTGTCAAGCGATGGAGGCGGGATAAGCACACACACACAAAATATTCACATAGGCAAATGCATATATATATATATATGTAGGATGAAGTGATCAGGACTGGATGGTCTGCACTACGGGCTCTGTTGTCATATGCCAGACTTCTTCGAGAGCTTCTTTGCAGTCGTCTATTGCAACAAGCAGCAGTATCGAAAAATTCCTAGTCCTGCGAAAAGAGATGCTGTAGTGCTACTGAGGAAGGCCATACAAGAGGGATAATTTAAAAAACTTGAAGCCCATAACACTGCTAAATGCAGCGTTGGAGATTTTGGTGAAGCAGTTAGCCAAGTGTGTTTGTTGTCCCCGATATATTGTTGAGTGATGCACTGACGTATGCATTAGCAGACAGCTCTATCTACGACAATCTGCACCCTACACGATGCATCATAGAAAGTGGGTAAAGGACTTGCCATGGTTGAAGCTGTGAACAATTTAGATCAGTTGAAAGCTTTCGATAGGATCACTCTTCAATACTTGGCGGCTGTCCCGATGGCGGCTGATTTCGGTCCCGTCTTCACAGGCTGGATCGCTGCAACGTACAATAACATTTGCTCGCTGGTCAGAGCAAATGACCATCTATCGGAATTGTTTAGTATCAGACGATCGGTCCCTTAAAGGCGTCCCTTCTCTTCACTTCTGTACGTACTGACGCTAGAACCAATACTAACGAAGTTGGAGATTTCGAGGGGCACCCCGCGAGAATTCAGATGTAGGAGATCTGTGTTTGCATATGCGTATGACGTCATCATAATAACGTCGAACACCAGACAAATCGAAGTGATCGGCAGTACTATGATGAAATACGAGGCGGTAAATGGAGTAAAAATTAACCAGGAGAATTAACAGGGAGAAGTGGGTTTGCAGCTCGACACCTGGAGTGGTAACTCCATACCGTACAACAGCGACGTTGGATACTGGATGGTGTGGGTGGATTAAATTGTTCGGGATTTGGTCCAGACTTCCACGTGTACAAGAACTAGGAAGAACAGGGTGACTAGTTCTATCTAGAAACGAACTGAGACGAAACTGTCCCTGAAAGTTCGGGCGAAGGAGACGAATGCGAACATCACATCCGTCATCTACTACCAGCGCCTGACAGTCGTACCTTGTCCCGCCATTTAGTCATTTTACGTTCTGTGTTCAAATCTTACGCACATGAAGGTTACCTTTTACCTTCCCAGAGTTGATAAAAATAAAATATCAGTTTAATAATGGGATAAATGGAATCGATTAGCTCCCTTAGCTCAAAATTGCTAATATCATCTCTCTCTCTCTCTCTCTCTCTCTCTCTCTCTCTCTGTATATATATATATATATATATATATATATATATATATATATATATGAAAGAAGGTTTGAAAGTGCAGTTTTAAATTGCATTTTCAAACCTTCTTTCATATATATTTCCACTCGTGATATATATATATATATATATATATATAAAACATGTGGTGCTTGGTCATTTCCATGCTCTGTGTTCGAATTATGCCAGTGTCAAATTTACTTTCCATCTGTTCGGACTCTGTAAAGCCACTATCAATTTTTGTGGGTTATAAATCGATTTCTCCCCATATTCCATCGCATTTTACTTATGACAGGACTTATCAGTATTGGGGAATTATTTGCATTTCTACTGATAGTAGTTGTCGTAGTTCAAATCGCATTAGTTGTAGTCGTCTTAGTAGCATTAGTGCTAGTAATCGTGGATGCGAAAAGAACAAGATGGAATAAATCGATACATCTGTTACACAGAACAGTAAAATAAAAATAAAAAAAGGCAACTTTAGGAAATTGATTTTTCCGGTGGCAGACGAAAAAACTAAAACATTGTAATTTTAGAAAATGTTCAGTTATTTTTGATAATAAAAGAAAAATGAAACTTACTTTGTGAGATTTGACACTTATTTGAACACTCCGACAAAAATAGACGTGGACAAAGAAAACTAATAACGGTTAAAAAGGATTTGTAATGTGGTGGTGGGAGTGTGTCAATATGGCTGATGATGAATACTATTGGTCACGTTCAAGCTGAATAGCTAATACCATAATTCTATCACTGCTACAGTGAATGTTCGCATGATCAAGGATATGGCGGAGGGATTGAAGACTTGTATAATAGAAGAAAATCATCATTGATGTATCGTTGAGCGGTTCATGTCAAAGTATTATTTGGGGGATTTGAAATAGAGGTTTCCTTCCCGCCTTCCTGTGGTGGTTGGTGTAGGGGTATCGCAGCCATTATCTGACCGTCGTGCAATTACTGCGTACAAGAAATGTAGCATTAAGTAAAATGTAGTTATTTCGGAATGTTGGCTGATTTTTTTAAAGTTACTTTGCAAAATGAGATGTAATTCCGGTGAAAGAATACTGGGATAATACCGAAAGTGGAGAAAAGTGGGTTATTCGAAGTTTCAAAACAAAGGATTTGTGACCAAACTATGACAATAAAAGAAAGGATAGATGGCTGACAGATTAGAGATTAAGAAATTGTTCGAGGGTTGAGTTTTAAACAACAACAACAATATTAATAATAATAATAACAATAGTAATAATGATAATAATAATAATAATAATAATAATAATAATAATAATAATAATAATAATAATAATAACAAATATCTAAAAGCAATATAAAAATGTGTGTAGCATTGGTTATGGAAGAATTAAAACAAAGAATGTTTGCGAAAATAACTAAGGTTAAATGATATGAACAACGGATAAATCTAGATACAACTGTATATCCATTATGGAATAGGAAAAAATGTACAACCGGAGTTAATTGGAAATATCAGTAATGAAAGAGTGGTTCCTAATGGATAAGGAAGTAAGAGGTTCTGGAATGGCATTTGGGGGATAGAAGCAAGAACACAATGCGAAAGTTAAATGAATAAAAGAAGTAAAACAGGGAAACAGAAAATGATGTAAAAGTTGATAAAACGGTGGTTAGCAAATACTACCGTTTAATCTCCAACTGGAAAACATCGAACGATATTTAAAGTTACTGGTGAAAGAAATTGAGATCAGTGTACGGAAAAATTGCCTTAAATCTAGATAATAGCTTCTGTAATGAACCGCCACCTCTGTGCTTGAAATATGGGAAAAATAATTCTGTGATAAAAAGAATCCGAAAAAAAAAAAGGAGAAGTAATTGATAATTTTCGTCCAAAATAGTGTATTGCACTTATGTGGAAATTACAAACCGGAATGATGACAAAAAGTATGTATTCACTCTTTGAGTCATAACAAATTCGAGCAAAAGAACGAAACAGTTGTAAAAACAGCAGTGCAAAAATCAATAACTGATTGACAAATTAATAGTGAAAGATTACAAGAAAAGACATATTTATTTAGTAATGGTGTGGAGGCATGGCATTGTGATTAACAAGTTTGCTTTGGAACTACGTAATTTTAGGTTCGGTCCCACTGCATGGCAACTTGGGCAAGTGCGTTTTAGTGTAGCCTCGGGCCGAATAATACTCCAAAGCAGTTTTTCCCAGCGCTCTGACGATTCTGCCAATACGCTGTATTTTGGAAAATACCATTAATGATAATAATTTCCCTATTAACCTCAACGTCTCATACATACAACGTTAGAAGATAAGAGTTACAGAAAGCTGTGGGGATTGACAAACCCAAGTTATGTAAGTAAGGACGTTATACAGGGTGTCCACAAAGTCTGGGTACACGGAGTAAATAAAATCATAACATAAACAATTAAATATAAGAAATAATAATTTCTTAAAGTATGTGTTAATCCCCATGTACCCAGACTGTAAATAAAATCATAACATAAACAATTAAATATAAGAAATAATAATTTCTTAAAGTATGTGTTAATCTCTATGTACCCAGACTTTGTGGACACCCTGTATAATGAGCACCTTTAAAGATTGATACAGATTGCAGACTACAGAATAATTATAAAATTATATTAAAAACAATAATTAAAGCAAAATACAATTTAAATAATAAAAACACAAATCACAAATTAACTGGGTGAGAGTCCAGTCGCTGGTCACGTCAGAGGACAGCACGACGCTGCTTGTATGTTATTCATTATATTGAAACTAAGTTCACTGAAAGGTGACATAAAGCCTTTTGGTATTGGCTATGGCGAAAATCATGCAACGTCTTTTGGGTAATTTCTTTAACGCTATGGTAAGCTTTAATGTGGTCTCCAGTAACACGGGTTTTGTACAATATGTCCTTTCCCAACTTCACGTTTCCACTGACGACGTTTTTCTACAATATATCCTTCACCAATATGTTTTCGGTTTAATTTATGTCTATTTTCTATTTTTTATCTTATCATTTTTGTTTTTGTACATTTTATGTGCAACTGTCAAAGCTTTCGTTTGAGTGGTTCTTTTCTCGATGGCAATTTTATGTGAACTGTCAAAGTATTCAAATATGTCTTTATATTTGCTTAAAATTGGGCGAACTCCCCATCTCAAAACGTTCAACATTTTTGTGAAACAACTCAAAAGATTTGACACAGGAAAAAAATCCGATTTAGGAGAGAACCCACAATATATAATATAATCAATAATAATAATGATGATAATAATCATAATAATGGTGATGAAGATGATGATGATGATGATAACGGTGATGATACACTTAGCATGTTTCACAAAAGGGATCTTATTCATAGGTTGTTATTTTAAGCGAAAAGAGATGATGGGAGAAGTTTGCTTAGTGTAGGAAGATTATGTTGAAATGGAAGGGCATTGCATGAAGATTATAAAAAAAAACATGTCAGAAAGTAAAGAAATGTTGAGTGCTTTGAAAAAAATTTGGAAAAGAGAATTTTTTTCAAGAACACCGCATTTAGTTGTAGAAGGATTATTAAGACGAGAATAAAATGCCCACAGAGGTCAGGAAAATGGCAGCTGAAAAACAAGTCACGAGGACAGGAATTAAGGAGGCCTTATCGCTAACAAGCTGGAAGAACAATAAAAAGTATACTATATATTATGAGAGTGTGAGTTCATGACACCATAAATATATAAAGGCAGGATACACGCAAAATTGCATTTGTTATGCACGAGGAATGGTGTAAAACAAAAGAAATAATGTGGTATGTACCAAGTCTAAGGAAAAAAAAGATCAAAAATGAAAAGATACGAGGAGTGTAGAAAAGTTCCTGCTTTAAGGGTGTCGCGAAAGGACTGGTTGGAGGCACATCATTCCGAATTGTTATCCAAGAAGGTAGTTCTATTAAAATTATGGTCTAAGAAGACGAACAACCGAAAAAAATGGTGTATAAAAACATGCCACCGCGCTCTTGGACCTGGATAAGTTAAAGGTCTCATTACACTTGATTTGTCAGCCACGAAACTCACATAGCGGGCGACGACTATAAGATGCTTTTATGCATACATCGTGGGCCGCACCAGAGGATCATTGCTGTCCTTTATGTCTAAAGGTGTGCTTGGCTACTACAGGACAGAAAATCCTGTTTGGACGAATGCACAGGGACAGAACTACTATTGATGTGATTCTTGAATTAAAGTGTCGCAAGAATTTGTAAAAGAATCAAGGATAGGTAATCAACTCAGGACCCATCGTATAAACACTACCGACTTTATAACAGACATATATCTGCAATGAGAAAGTGGATATGAGAGAACGTGGAAACTCGAAATCGAGTGAGCCACTACTGCTTATGTACATGGATCTCCAGTTGTCTGTTAAGTAGATGTTATTAAAAAGATGGTGGTCATGTCATTTCAATTTCTACTATTATAAGCCTTTTTCAAAGTTGTTAAACAGAAACAAAGCATCTGATATATGTATATTCAAAAGAAGCAGCCAAATAATGAAGAAACGTATAAAAAACATGGCCAGGTGTAGTGATTGTTAATCGTTGCTTTAACTTTAGAGAATGGCAGGTTGTTAACTTTTTATTATAAAAAATATTAAATGAAGACTATTTTAATGAGATATTAACGATGTTTGTGCATCATTATATTTCAATAGAAACTTCAACAATGCAGTGTGAATTTACTTTAATAGTTTAATATTGCAAAAAGATAAAAAACAGAAACGAGAATACTTTATTCAATTTCAGGACCTCTTTAAATTTTTAATATTTAGAATGCATTTCTTGCAAAGCAAGAGAAGAAATATTGCTTTTACTTCATTATATAAAATATATAACGCAGTGAACTGGCATGGCAGAATCACTAACACGTGAGGTACTGTGACATTCAAGCCTTACCTGCTCCAATAGCAGTTTTGGTGTAAGGGGAACCGAAAGTGTTTTAACAACTGTGGTTTGAGATTGAATTGTGTCGCAATAACAATCTTGTGCACACATTCACCATATTAAAATAAAATGTTCAGAAAGTCAGGAATTTGAAATGGAGGATTATTATCTATTGATTTATCTCACGATAATCACTTCTTCGTATTCACGAATTTGAGCTGGAAAATGTAACTTAAATAAACCAATAGCTACAATTAAGATAATTAAAACAGTTAACTTTTCTTGATTTATCAAAATCGTTGCCACTGGTTTACATGAATTATTTCCCCTTAACTAAATTTTGCTAAATATTATAAAAATCACTGCTGGCCAGAAATATTCGTAAACAATTTTTTTTGCATAAACTTTTTCTGATAAATGTTCAAAGTAGCCCAGTGCTGATTATGTTTCACTGACGAGGGCTAGTAACATAGAAACTGCTAACAAATACCGTGTTTTTCCTTCGGCATCATAATTATGTTTGTATTCAATTTTTTCTTGAAATTATTTCTCCTTCTGTTGTGGGTTGCAAATGTGTGCGGATAAAGTTTTGTTTTATGAGGAAAATTTTAAGACTCACTTCGGTAGATAAGTAAATACATCAACAACTACATGAATAATTTCTTTATAAATGATCGAACATGGAGTGAATGAAAATAAATTTGGCCATATAAACAGCGAGAAAAATGAAACAGAGGACAAAACAAAAATAACAAATAAATAAAAAAACATTCCATTTCTGTTAACCAACAATTAAAATATTGTCTCCAAATTTTGGTACAGGAACAACAATTTCGGGGGAGATAGCGAGTCGATTACGTCACCCCCTTTCTCGACTGGTACTTATTTTTACAGACCCCAAAGAGGTGAAAGGCGAGTCGACCTCGGCGGAATTTGAAGTTAAAACGTAAAGACGGACAAAGCACTGCTAAGCATTTTGCCACCTTACACCAATTGAACTACTAATCACAGTTCAGTAAATAGAGTCAGGGAAACAATATCCGCTGAAACAGCAAAACGTGCCGAGATACGATCAAGAATAAAATAAAAATAAATACCAAAAGTAAAACAAAACAAAGTACGATCCATTTAGATAGTTATAAATGTTCTGTTGGCCTCGAGGGTTAGAACCACAAAATATCAATCAAAGATCTAAGCCCATAACTTCCTTCTTTCCCTGCACCATCAAGTAAAAGAATGATTCCTAGCAACCTCTCTTTATCGACGAGTTCATTATGAAATTTTCATTGTAGAATACAATACACTCTCAGATGACCTTTAAAAAAAATCCATTTTGTCAGTTATAGTGAAGAGAAAGAGAGAGAGAGGCAGAGAGAGATGAAGAGAGAGGGAGAGAGAAATGAGAATCGATTTCTGTACATAAGTCGTACTTCATTTATAGACCTCGAAAATATAAATTTGATTTCGGTAAGATTTGAACTCAGATTGCAGAGAACCGGAACAAACAAAGCAAACCACTTTAACCAGCCCTCTAACGAACCTGCTTGTTCACTGCAATATTTGATGAGCGCACAGCTATACATTTATGACCTGACATTGTTTTATAATGTAGGAAGTTTTTAAATGTCTCAATAATAACATTAAACCTGAAAGATGAAACCAGATGTAAAAATTATGATTAGAAAAGGTCCACCATATCATTAATAACTACATCTGGAAAATTACAAGTGAACTCTTTATTTTTACAACGTAATATTGTGATTAATCGGAGTGTGAAACACAGGTATTTTTAGTAGATTGGATCGATTTTTGTACTGACTGGTAGAACCATGCAGGAAGATCACACAGATATCTAACTTTATACATGTTATCTATGTATGGAACATCTTCCTTCTCTCTCTTTAATGGTAGCTACTTTGTGTTTGCTCATCTGGATATTAGTCGACATACAGACTGTATTTGAAATACAGTTGCTTGCTCGGGCGCATTAGTTTACTTATATGCATATATATGTGCATATATGTGTATGTATGCATACGTATGTGTACGTGCATACATGTGTATGTGTGTGTGTATGAATGTGTGTCTACGTCTAATGCATGTGTATGTACGTGCCTGTATATATGTGTAAACGCATTGTCTATATACATATTTGTGCATATGTATATACATTATGTGTGAATGAGTGAGTACTTGTGTCGCTTTGGACGTGTAAGTGTATATGTGTGTATATATGTGTGTATGTATGAATGTGTATGTAGATGTGTGCGTAAGGTTGTATTTATATGTGTAAATGTACATATTGGTGCATATGTATGAATATATTTAAGCATCTATGTGTGTATTTGTCTTTATACGTGTACATATGTATATTCGCATAGTTGTGTATGGACGAATACATGTGTATGTGTTTATATATTTGTATGCGTGTATCTGTATGTATACATGCATATGTATTATGTGTATGTATATATGTATGCGTGTATGTGTACATGCATACATACATATATACATACACACATACATACATACATACATACATACATACATACATATATAT
>NC_068995.1:44056548-44057337 GCF_001194135.2 Octopus bimaculoides | reverse complement strand
ATATATATATTCATATACATCGATACATATATACAACTACTGCTGCGTATAATTTATAACCGATTTACAAAAGTGGGACTGCACTGGCTGTAATATTTGTCTCAGAGAAACATCTCAAATTCTCATATGAGTTTTAAAAATTTGCTCAGAACGACAGTGGATCCTCAGACACAGAGTTTTAAATTGATTTGGTCTCCTCAGTGACGAATGGTGTGGACGTTTATGATCTTGTTGTTTTCTCTGATGTAGAAATGGGTAAAAACTTGCCCAAAATATTTGCTGATGTGTGGGAAAGGTAGACAGGATAGAATTAAATGTATAAACACACATAAACAGCATCAGATTAAAGTACTAGTACGTATAACATTTATAATTGCTATACAAATATGGAACAGCAATAACTAAGTTATTTTTATCTGGTTATCCATCGGTGTTTTGAGCGATGCCCCTGAGATATTTCGTTAAAATATTACAAGGTTGTTCCACTTTTATACATACATAGATTTTACACACACTGGCATTTTATTTCAAAGTTCTTTCAATTGTTTATCTATCTATCTATCTATCTATCTATCTATCTATCTATCTATCTATCTATCTATCTATCTATCTATCTATCTATCTATCAGTTCAATTAGGGTATGAATCTTGTAGTTTGCTTTATAAAGCTTATCCACTGGTATTGGATTGCAGCTGCAATTTTGCAACGAAAGCCGATCGTATTAATGAAGATACATCCAAAATTCCATGAATGTCCGTAGAGAATATATATATATATATATATATATA
>NC_068995.1:44052371-44056351 GCF_001194135.2 Octopus bimaculoides | reverse complement strand
TGTGTGTGTGTGTGTGTGTGTGTGTGTGTGTGTATGTGTGTGTGTGTGGGTGTGTGTATATATATACGCACACATACATACACACGTGCACACACGTTATGTAAACAGGAGAGATTGGATTGAGTAAATACGCTTTATTGCATAATGCTGCTATTCATATTCACGTTGCTAGCAGACAACTGACAAAATATTGTTACGTAATACATTCATTAAATTTATTACATTACATCCGCATTATTTCAGGAACACTGTTGAATAAAGACTCCTCAGGTACGAATACATAATATTCACTAAATTAAAACCGTATTCCACAGAATATCTATCTGAGCAAATTCAATAAATAAAAACAAACACAACTAAAATAAAGAAAACAAATCATAAAAGTAGACTAATTAAAAACAGTAAAGTTAACCAATAGATAATTAAGACAGATAAAATATGCTATTAACTATAACCCTTTGTAAGTATAGTACGTACGCGTAGAGGTCAATTGTCGCCGTGGTTCAGCAGGCCATCATATTATACTAGGCTTGTTTCTTGTTAATTTAAAGGAAAAATAGATTGTAGTCTTAACTGCTGCTTTGTTGCCCTGCATCCGATGTACTTGCAAGAAGCATGCGTATTGAAAAAAATAGACGCACATTCATTCACACCGATGTACACACACACACACACACACACACACACACACACACACACACACACACACACACACACACACACACACACACACACACACACACATAAATGCCACTTGTGCCCTTTGGCTTTTAAATTACAGATAGACACCTTAATAATTTATATATATATGGTGCAGTGAATGCAACTAAACGAGGGAATAAATTTGAGCTGAAGCATTTTGGAAGAAAGACTATGCTAAAACAGCCATACTCACTTCTTCAGAGGAACCACTCAGAACATATAATAATATCAGAAACCTTGGAGTAATTGTTGGTAACAATCTCAGCTACAATAAAGTCGATATAGATCGTAGGTTGAACTCTTGGATCCTCAGAACCTTCCGGTCCAGCGAACAAGATGTTACCATTTCTCTCTTCTCCTCTTGTGTACGGCCATAACCTCGAATACTGCTGCTCCCTGTGGTCTCCCCATACAAAACAAAACATTTCGAAAATTGAATCATCCCAGAGGTCATTCACTAAAAGAATTAAGGGCATAACTGATCTCGATTATTGGGATCGCCTTAAAGCATTGAAACTCTATTCTCTTCTGCTCGCCGTGAGCGATACACCATTCGCACGACGTGGAGAATACACCACCAGCATTGCCCAAACGACCTCAAAATTAGCTTCAAAATTCATCTAAGACTAGGACTACGGGTCATATGTCCCCTACCCAGTTCAGGATCACAACACATAGATACACTGTGACACAATTTCTTTTCCTCAACATTGTCCCGAAACAGATGAGAGAGGAACAGGATCCGATCACTTTTAAACGGAATCTAGACAAATTTCTTCAAGGGATACCATATAAGCCACCTATACCTGGATACAACTCAACAAAAACTCACTACTCGAATGGACCACGATACCTCAAACCTTGACTTAAAAAGGATTTAGCTAATCCTATCATGCGGTGCTATTACATTAGACATATTACGTTAGACTATTACGTTCGATGTATACTGACATATACATCGAAAGAAATATACATAAAGACATATTTATGCATATATACAAATTTCTGGGTCACATACAAACACACACGCACCTGCACCTTGACATAAACACATCCACACACGACTCTACTTACATATTTACTCACACTTATTTACATACACACATCGATAAATTATTTATAAGATTGTTAGTCTCTCGAATTACCAATATACAATAAAAAGGAGAGATAAAAAAATTGGAAAATAAAAGATTACCATAAAGTTAAATGATAAAAATTTTTACGAGCATACGTATATCTTGAAAAATAAACATTAGCGTACACAACTTTACAAAAACTCAAAGGCAGATATATGCCATTATATGAAGATGGTTGTATGAATATATCAACAAATAAATAAATTTCTCTATACCAAATGTATTTGGCGAATTGTTGATGGACCATAAGAGAACTCGGCACCAGCATATGAAGAGATATTAAGATCGTTTGAAGATTGAAGAAAAATAAGAATCGAAAGTAATACGGCGAAAAATTAGCAGTAAATCACATGGAATAGAGAAATCTTATTTATCATTGCTGAAAAAAAGGAGACGCAGCAGATATCTCTCGCAAAGTTGCATGGTGTAGCTCGTAAGATGGAAAACAATATTTCTGCTGCAGAGAGGAAGAATGAAAGAGTTTGCAGAAATCCTCTGTCATCTTATTCTCGTTCTAAACATGGATTGACTTGAAATTGCAGGTGAGGCACACAAACGTTTTTAAACGTCTAACTTGTGATTAAACCTGCCGATCAATGCCAGGTTTAACAATGCATAATTGATATGTCATTCACTAATAAAAAGTTCTAAGAATGAAGCTATAGATATTATGCAGTTATAGAACTGTGAGAGCTGCATTAAAGCTCTCCTGTCAGAGAGGAATTACATCGTTACAGGGGAGGACGGATGGAAAGCCAAGGGTTGTCATATGGGACTGTGGGTCGACAGCCAGCGAGTTTGTAATGTATGTATGTATGTATGTATCTTAAAAGACATGTTAGGATCCACAATGAGCAGAACTTACTTGCAGGTATTGGTAGTGCAAATCAGAGGTGCAATCTGTGTGGGTGTTTTTTCAAAACACTGTCTGGTTTAAAAAGCCACATCAGACGCCATGAAAGGGCTAAGGTGTAGGTGCAGGAGGTGGTCAAACTCTGTTTAAGGAGTAGACAACCACCATGTATGTATGTATGTATGTATGTATGTATGTATGTATGTATGTATGTATTTAAGTACATATCTATGTACATACATAAATAGATATTTGCATATATATGCGCGTATATGTGTACGTGTGCCTAAGTGCACAGGTAAGTATTAGAATTACTTTGTCCAAGTAATTAACACATTACAATGTTGTCTAACTTCGCTCTAAAACATATTTGTACTACACATGTTTTTGTGACGCTGAGTAGGAAAGTTAGTTTCTTCTCTGACGCCAAATGTGTCACTGGGTATGAAAGCTAATCTCTTATTTGACTCCAATTACATTGTAGGTCAGAAGAACTAGTGCCTTCGTTGACGCTAATTCAAGAATAAAGAACAAATGTCACCGACTGACATATCACGTCTCTTATTTCTTTAGACCAGCGACTCTCAGACTTTTTTCTGTCATTTCCTTTCTTTCACTAAATCTATTTCAATGCTTTCTTCAGCAGAATTAAATGCGCTACTTGAACGTATACATATATAGGCCAACACAACTTCGGGCGTTTCCTAATGCTACAAATGCTGTCACCATCTTTATTGTATGTATGGAAATAAAATTTTGATAATATCTTTTAATTTATACGTTTGTATAATGTCTATAATTTACACGTATAGCTTTATTTTCAATTTTAGAGGCACAGGAATAGCTGTTTGGTTCAGAAACTCGCCTTGCAGCCACGTGGTTCCGAGTTCGGATCCACTGAGGGGTACCTTGGGCAAGTGTCTTCTTCTCTAGCCTTGGGCTGGCCAGTGCATTGTGAGGAAATTTGGTAGACAGAATCTGGTAGAAAGAGGACCATATATATAAATATCTTTTATCTTTTACACGTTTCAATCATTTGGCTGCGGCCCTGCTGGGGCACTACCTTGAAATTTTTAGTCGAATGTATCAAACGCAGTACTTGTTTTTTAAAAGCCTGATACTCACACTATCCTACTCTTTTGCTGAACCGCTAAGTTACGGGGACGTAAACACATTAGCTTCGGTTGTCAAGCGGTGATGAGGTACAGACACAGACAAAAAGACACAAACACACACACACACACACACACACACACACACACACACACACACACACACACACACACACA
>NC_068995.1:44050460-44052123 GCF_001194135.2 Octopus bimaculoides | reverse complement strand
TATATATATATATACGCACACACATGTTTATATCTATATCTATCTATCTCTATATCTCTCTTTCTCTCTCTCTCTATATATATACATATCTATATGTATATACACACAGACACACACACACACACACACACACATATATATATGTATGTATGTATATGAATATATATATGTGTGAGTGTGTGTACATGTGACAACTTATGCTTGACAACCGATGTTAGCTTGTTTACGTCCCCGTATTCTATCAGTTTGTTAAAAGAAACCGATAGACTCGGTACCAGACTTAAGAGACAAAAAATTCTGAGGTTGATTTGTTCGACGAACCCGTTGAAGGTGGTGCTGCAGTATGGCCGCAGTCCAGTGATTAAACAAGTAAAATATAGATGTTAACTGTTATATATCAGATACTCTTTATTTATTCACGTTTCGAAGTCTCATCTTATTATTGTTGATGTTGACGTTATTGTCATTGTTGCTGTGATTATGACTAACACGCTCTTTATCATAATATTTCAGTTAAGTTTTCTTTAATATTTAATTAGGAAACAAAGACGAAAGGAAAAAAAAAACTGTAGAGGTGCAACTATCGTTTCTCTACAGCTCCTTTTGTCCCCAGTACGTTCTGAGGTCCTTACTTCACACCTTGATAAGCACTACTTTAGAATGACAAACCAAAGGAAGAATTTGTGTTACTTGAAGCTGGGAGCCCTAAAGCTGCTGGTTGATAATAAAGAAGAAAAATAAAGGAAAAAGAAAAGAGCGAAGAGGGGAGTGAGTGGTAAAGTGAAGTCGAAAGCGGTGTAGGAAGAGGAGAGAGTAAAAGGAGGTTGACATATTTAACAGGTGGAAAATATCAGACTGACAGGGAATTCGAAGACCGAACGGAAACGCTGAACGTTCACAAAATGGAGAGATGCAATAATAATCATAGATGATTAGCGGGAAGGGAAAGAGAGAAAAAATAGAACGGGAGAGAGAGAGAGAGAGGGTGAAAGAGAGAAAGAGTGAAGGAGAGAGAGAAATTGGCAGACAGCAAGATACACACATCTATTGCAGGTAAAAATCAATAAGGACATTAAAAGATAATGTTAGTTTTGTTATTGATGATGATGATTACAATTATGATGATCATAATAACTTTAAGTTTCGTAATAATTTCAGTCAACATTTTTTTATATCGAAAAATGGTCGATATCAGGCCTTTACACAAGAAATATGACACTAATTAGAAAACGACTGTCATAAAGTATATATGCACACATACATCCGCCCCACACCAATACACACCAGTACTCGCACACACAAGCACATATATACACACACACATATAGGTATATGATAATGTAAATGGACGAGGTGAATAATTTAGAGTAGTTTTATAGCAATAATTTTATCCTAATCCACCTGATGAATGAAATCCCACCGAGAGCTAATGCTTTATTTTCCAGTTTTCGAATTTTCAGCAAAAAAAAAAAAAAAATCAAAATAATAAAATATAAAGCCAATATTATATTTTTTCTTCGCACATAAATTTGGTTCAATTCTGAACAAGAAAAGAACAACATATCTCTCTTCAGGGCTAGAAAATATTACGGCCTCCAACAACTGCTAATACTATGCAAGGTTCAAATGAGGGCCCCATAAGAAACACCTGTAACTCAGACGC
>NC_068995.1:44049192-44049903 GCF_001194135.2 Octopus bimaculoides | reverse complement strand
TATATATATATATACTTACTTGGAAATGGGTGCTTTGCGTTCAACTAGACAATAATATAGAATAATATAAATAATGCACACACACACACACACACACACACACACACACACACATGACCATCTTTCTTTTCCTCGACAACATCCTTAGGACTGGACATCTTCAATCCCTCTCTTCTATCTTTTCTCTTTTCAAAGAAAATATTTCTCCAGCGTTCGCTATTTTGCCCTCGTTCTGGTCTAATGACCCTCCATGTTTATATATATATACACATGCATTCTTAATACATATACACACACACATATATATGTATATGTATAAACGCGCATATATTTATGTTTACAAATATATGTATATATCTCATTCAAATTTTTCCATCCTTCCATCCATTCCTCTAACCAATCATCAATCAATCATTCTATCTATCTATCTATCTATCTATCTATCTATCTATCTATCTATCTATCTATCTATCTATCTATTTATCTATCTATCTATCTATCTGTCTGTCTGTCTGTCTGTCTGTCTGATTGTCTGTCTGTCTATTAATACACAGGCATTTGTCTCTAGGTATGTCTGTCCAAATAAAATTAATCACTAACCACTCTCTTTAACACTCCTTATTTTTGTCTAGACACATAAACACAGACACACCGTTACACACACACACACACACACACACACACACACACACACACACACACACACACACA
>NC_068995.1:44027764-44048530 GCF_001194135.2 Octopus bimaculoides | reverse complement strand
CACACACACACACACGCATTCTTTATTCTTTTATTCAAAAACTTGTTTGAGACATTTCACTGCAGGCATGCAGGAACACAGCCTTGAAGGGTTTTAGTCGAACATAACGACTCTAGAAATTATTCTACCGGTCTCTTCTATCGACCCCAGTGTTTCACTGGTACTTAACTTATCGAATCCCAAAAGAATGAAAAGCAAAGTCAACCTCGGCGGAATATGAACTCAGAACATAGCGCTTGACGTAATGGCGCGAAGCATTTTGCTCGGCGTGCAAACAATTTTGCGCAGAACACTAAATTATAGTTAAAGAAGCACACCCGTGTACCACCAGTGTGTACGTACAAAGATGTAGCGAGCCTCAATCCATTTGTATTATTACATATACATATACACACATACATATACATATATATCCGTGTGTGTGTGTGCTTGTATGTGCGTGTGTATGTATGTATATATACACAAGATATCTCGAAATAAAACTTAGCGTGAATACATGCATACAATACACACATGCACATATATATATATAGATACATGTATACGTACATATATGAATACATATAGGGAGCGGCAGAAAGTTTTCCCCCATTTCAAAGGTTTATAAAAAGGAAACACATGAAGATACACGAAAAAACTTTGTATTTCTATAAAGTTCATTAAATGCCATTTTTTTCTGTTTCCTGGAGTGGAGAGCATGGTTTTTCCTTGTATCTTCATGTGTTTGCTCTTTATTAACCTTTGAAATCGGGGCAAGCTTTCAGCCGCGCCATGTATATACATACATAGTTACATACATATATACATATTTCTATCCATGTCAGCATGCAAACAAAGACAAACACAATGCACTTATGTAGACAGACAAAATTAATGCAGTGAGTTCCATAAATTTACAAAATTCAATTAAAAATAATTACAAGCAGAGAGGATATAAAATCATTAAAAATAAATGACAAAATTAATAAATATAGAATTAATTGGACTAGACATAAGGTCGGTGTTGGTGTGAAATATGTTGACTAAATCGATTTAATTGATCGGAGAAAATTGGCGAAAATTAGTGAAAACTATGTGACCGTGAGGAAAGCTAACGTCTATTGTGGCAACACTTTGAAGTTAACAACGGTGTGTTGGGGAAAATACTTTGAAGAAATCGTGTAAAATGCAGTTTTATTTCTTCTATAGCTCTCAACTAATTCTTCTTCTTCTTCTTCTTCTTCTTCTTCTTCTTCTTCTTCTTCTTCTTCTTCTTCTTCTTCTTCTTCTTCTTCTTCTTCTTCTTCTTCTTCTTCTTCTTCTTCTTCTTCTTCTTCTTCTTCTTCTTCTTCTTCTTCTTCTTCTTCTTCTTCTTCTTCTTCTTTCTCAGTTCGTCATCTTTCTGTTTTGTTAGTTTGTTTGTCTCTCTTTTCCTCTCCCTCTTTATTTATTTCTTCATCCTTCGTCTCCTCCCTCACCACCTTATCCTCCTGTTGCTCCTACTACTACTACTACTACTACTACTACTACTACTACTACTACTACTACTACTACAGTGACGCTTCTTCAGTTGTCATTCTCCACATTCTTGCTAAATTTAGGGTCATAAAAGACCCTTAAAAAGTTAGGACTGAAGGAACCATCGCATCTACCAATATCAGTAACCTTTCGTACCAAAATTTTCCAGTCCCCAGAAATTGGAACCTGTGCCAAATCTGAATAAGTTGCTAATGTAAGGTGCAGGTGTGGCTGAGGTAAGAAGTTTGCTTCCCAACCACATAGTTCCAGGTTCAGTCCCACTGCATGGCACCTCGGCCAAGTGTCTTCTGTAATAGCTTCGAGACGACCAAAGCATTGTGAGTGGATTGGGTAGATGTGTATGTGCGCCTTTGTGCCTGCGTCTTTCCTCCCACCACCCACTGACAGCCGATGTTGGTGTGTTTATGTTCCCGTAAATTAGTGGTTCTGCAAAAGATGCCGATAAAATAAGTATTAGGCTTTTAAAAGAAGAAGTACTGGGGTCAATTCAGTCGACTGAAGATTTTTCAAGGTGGTACCCCAGCATGGCCACAGTCTAATGACACACAAGTAAAAAGTAAAAGATAAATGCGTAAAAGTATAAGAAACCCATCGCTTTCCTAGAGAAGAAGAGAAGGTTATAGCTGGAACGTATTTGACAATATGTCTGTTCATTTAGGCCTGGCCCAGTGGTTTGGGCAGTGGACTCGCAGTCATAGGATCGCGGTTTCGATTCTCAGACCGAGCGTTGTGAGTGTTTATTGAGCGAAAACACCTAAAGTTCCACGAGGCTCCGGCAGGGGATGGTGGCGAACCCTGCTGTACTCTTTCATCACAACTTTATCTCACTCTTACTTCCTGTTTCTGTTGTGCCTGTAATTCAAAAGGTCAGCCTTGTCACACTGTGTCACGCTGAATATCCCCGAGAACTACGTTAAGGGTACACGTGTCTGTGGATTACTCAGCCACTTGCACGTTAATTTCATGAGTAGGCTGTTCCGTTGATCGGATCAACTGGAACCCTCGACGTCGTAAGCGACGGAGTGCCAACAACAACAACAACAACTATGAGAATCAACAACGATAACAACACAACAGTTACAACAACAACAACAACAACAACAGCAGCAACAACAACAACAACAACAATATAATGTTGAACATCATCAACAGCAACATAACACAACAACAACAGCAACAATGACAAAAGCGTCAACATCAACCGCAACATGTACTAAAGCAACAATATCTAAAACATCAACAATGCTAAGCTTCACATTTTATTGCAAGCATGTACCACTTCTGAAAAACCATTGCCAATAAAGACATTTAACGTAGTTACATTAAATAACAGCAAGACACAGTCACATATCAAAGCGAACAACAAAGAACAACAACAACAACAACGACAGCAGCCGTAGCAGCAGCAGCAGCAGCAGCAGCAGCAGTAACAATAACACTTTTAAACTTTCATAGCGTTTTTAAGCATTAGCTTTCACAATCTCTGACCACGATTTTATGGCAACTAAGAATCTATAACATTGCTAAGATGACATCAGAAACTTTACAATTTTCCTTCTTCAGAGTTATCGAATATTTCAGTTCCGAAAAGTTCTTAATGATGGATTCTGCAGCTGTCACATTCGCAACCATTGTCTAACTAGATTAACCTAAAACACTACAATAATTTTTGGCTCATTCTATCAACCTTCATTCACTTCTTTTGTCGCTGCTGTTACAATCTAGTGTTCTCTCTTCCCGATTAAATCCGCCTCCTCCGTTATAACAACCGTTTCTCACTACGTTTACATAGTTTTATACTAAACATTAGATTATCCGAAACTACTGGACGCATCAGCTGAAATAAGTTAAGTAGAAAGAAGTCAACTACATTAATGTGTCTGCAAAAGTCAGTCAAGTCTGTGCTATAATTCTTTAAAACAATGCAGCTAATAAAATTTCGTAGTAAACACATTATTAGTGCAAGTTAGGAATATATTTACATTCTTTCTACTCATAAGATTGGCAGAATCGTTAGAGCGTCGGACAAAATACCATGCGGTGTTTTTCCAGCTCTTTATGAAATGTATTTTGAACCCTGCTGAGGTCAGTTTCACCTTTCATTAATCCGACGGTCAATAAGATAAAATACCAGTCAAATACTACAGTTGATGATCTCAACGAACGTCATCCCCTCAAACTGATGCCTTTATGCCTCAATTAGATTCATTAATTTATTCCTGCTTTTATGGTTTTGTATGGAATTTAAACTGAACAATTTGTTTTATGAATGTATTGGATTATTAAATAAATTCGTTGCTTTCTTTCTCCATATATTTTAATCCTTTTTCAATGTTATCTGAAATGACACTAAAAATATTTTTTATCATAGTGTTCTATTTTTCGTGTACAACTTTTGATCATCGTTTTTGAAATTTCAATGCATTTTATCTTTTTTCAAATATGTGACAATGGAGTGTCAAGGAAAAAACAAAAAAAAATACCCTCCCTACTAAATAAAAAAAAGAAAACGAATAAAATTATCTGACGAGTTAAAATTTTAACGAAAACTAAAGCGGTGAGCTGGCAGAATGTTTAGCATTTCGTTTGCCGTCACGTTCGTTTGGCGTCGATGAAATAAGTTCCAGTTGAACACTGGGGTCGATGTAATTGACTTGCTCCCTCCTCTGAATTTGCTGGTCTTGTCCCAAAATTTGAAATCAATATTTTAATGAAAACCCAGCAGAATTTCATTTCTCAACATTACCTTATCTGAATCAGCTATATTCTCCATAAAATTAAGCACCGGTCAACTAATAAAGCTGATGTAATCAGTGGTTGCATCCCGCCATATTTGAGGTCTTATGTCTATGTAAGAAATCAATACTTCAAAGAAAAGTAAAATTCTTGTCTTGTCTTGGACTCTCAAATTCCCACCGAGTTGTACCCGTGTGACATACTGTACCCCAGTTTTATTTATCTGTTGTTGAATGCCAGTGCTCGGACCGACAGTGATTTACTAGTACAATACCTGATGTCATCGGCCCATCTTTTCCTCTGTCCAACTCTCATTATTTTCCATCAACCGTTCCTTGAAGAAAGGTTTTCCCAAGACCGTCGCAACTTGTTTTAGGGTTATACTATCTCTAGTTTCTTTTTCTCTTTTTTTGTTGTTGTTGAGAATATCCTCATAAAGGCCAATGTGGAGCTGAATGATTTGACGAAACCGCTATTTTTTGATGTGGTCCAATTGTGAAATACACAAGACGTTTTGTTAGTATCTCAATTCTAAGTCCTGTATCTTGCTTTGAATATGTAAAGCCGCCAGAATACGCCTCGCATGCACACAGAAACATGGGAAATAGACATTATAATTAGAAACTAATTAATAGCTATCCAGATATTTTGAGTTTTAAACACCTGCGAAATCCGTCCAGACTATTTTATGACTATTCTCTTAATGATTATTTTTCGAAACTTGAAGAATTTCTCGAAGTGTAATTGAATGACTGTGACGGAACTAAAGTGACTTGCTTTTTTTACATACCGTTAATGCTCTGCATATTATTTAATACCACGTAATTATATACATACAAACTATATTTTAGTATAATTCGCCTTATCCCCGTTCGATAATATTCGCTGCGCTAAAATTAAAACTAATCAGCGTTAATTAATTTACAAAAATGTATACAAATTATTATGTAATTTTCTTATCTCCCTCGAAATAACAGCTTTAAATATATTTCACAAATTAATTTATTTGACGCTTTCATTACAAGAAGACACACATACATACGTATGTGTATATTTTTCCCATTATTTTATTATGAAAACGCATAGACATCGTAAATGCACACATACACACACACACACACACGTACACATACACACCCACACACACATGCATAATCGCAGGCATGACTGTATGGTAGGAAGCTTGCTTCTTCTCAACAACATAGTTCTAGGTTCAGTTCCGCTGCATGGCACCTTGGGCAAGTATCTCCTACCATAGCTTCTGGCTGACTAAAAGCCTTGTGAACAGATTTGGTAGACGGAAACTGAAACAAAAACCTGTTGCACATATATGTATATATATATA
The DNA here is from genome assembly GCF_001194135.2 of Octopus bimaculoides. NCBI lineage: Eukaryota > Metazoa > Mollusca > Cephalopoda > Octopoda > Octopodidae > Octopus > Octopus bimaculoides. The sequence continues at coordinate 44,042,931 of NC_068995.1, read as the reverse complement.
TGCTTTATTTTTTCCATTTCTTCTCCCTCAACGGCCACTTTCCCTTAAGTGTCGCGTGTCTGTCTGTCTGTCTGTCTATCTATCTATCTATCTATCTATCTATCTATCTATCTATCTATCTATCTATCTATCTATCTATCTATCTGTCTATCGATTTATGTATGCATTTAGTGAAAAGCCGCTTGTATAAGCGTACAATAGATGAATCCTGGATTAGTGATGAGAAAGGTCTAAACTCTTAAAGGCCATCTTTCTAATCAGTGTGAAATAATTCTACAGACGAGATTTGGCTGTAAAGTATTGTGGAGGTAGAACTACTAATAAATTGACAGGAAAAAAAATGTACAAACACATATATTACGTCATAGCATAACCATACGTAACAATGGTGAATCAAAGAATATATTCTTAAAAAGTGCTTTATGCACACGCATACACACAATTCTAATAAGCACAAATTACATAATTTGATATTTTAAGCACGATTAAATATAAACGTCTAAATACACTACATATATACGCATGTATATACATGGTGGGTCATAATGATGCGACACATTTTAAATGCTAGTATCTTGGATTATAAGAATGACGGAGTGTACCAAATATATTCATTACGTAACTGTCCCATCATTATGGCCCACCCTGAATGCATTTGTTTCGGGCAAATGACTGAATGTACTCGTAAAAGCTCATGCCTTTTGGTTTCGGCTACCGCCTGTTATTCCCATTTTCCAGGGTGATCGTATAGGATGGTTATATATGCGGTACTCCTTATATGTTAGAAGGTGGCAAGCTGCCAGAACCGTTAGCATGCCGGACGAAGTGCTTAGCGGTATTTCGTCTGCCACTGCGTTCTGAGTTCAAATTCCGCCGAGATCGACTTTGCCTTTCATCCTTTCGGGGTCGATAAATTAAGTACCAGTTACGCACTGGGGTCGATATAATCGACTTAATCCGTTTGTCTGTCCTTGTTTGTCCCCTCTGTGTGTAGCCCCTTGTGGGCAGTAAAGAAATAGGTACTCCTTATATGTTAGGATAAATATAGCGAAGTAACGAAAATGATTTGTGGAAGAGAATTTATATACTTTATTAATGCCTTTCGATATATGTTTCTACATAGCACGTGTACATTTGCGACTATGTTCTTACATCCATAGGATATTATTAAATATTATTTATAATATATCTATAATATATATATTATATATCCTATGGATAAATATTATATAAATTATAGCAAATGTAAATATGCTATGCAGAAATATAGAGGCAAGGTAGTAATAAAGTATAAAAAATGTCCATCAGCAAATCATTTTCGTTAAAAACCTTCAAATATATATATATATACATACATACACACATTTCCACGCAAGCATGCACAAATGCACACACACAGACGCATGAACATCATTATATACAGATATATCATAGGTCCTGGTAGAGTTTAAAGATAGTGTATTTCAAGAGAGGCACTCAACCTGAGTTCTGAGCTATGAACTTTATCGGGTTCCAGACTAATACCGAAATTCTTCAAATGTAGAAAATCCGGGTTTCATGACGGTAAAACCGTTGTGTGGATATAGCGACGAATAAACTATACTCCAAATAATATGACAAAGAAATCCTTTAACATATCTTTAATGGTTCTCTACAATTGTTTCTGTATCAGCTCTGCTTGTAACGACAGTTTACACAAAAATTCGAAGTGAAAATTTACGTTATGTTCGTAGCTTTAGACATTAGAGTGACACTTCATCAGACTTTCATCAAACGTGTGCTCTTAAAGGTACATCTCAGTTTTGCTCAACGTAAGAACGCACCTTTGATGCAAGTCTTATGAATTGCCACTCTACTGTCTAAAACCACAAACATCATGTAAATTTTCACTTCGAATTTTGCGTAAACTGGCATTGCAAGCAGAGTTGTTACAGGAACAATTCTAACGAATCATTAAAGATGTGCGAAAGAATTTCTTTGTCTCTTGATTTGGATTATATATATATATATATATCCATTTGCTAGAATGTTGACGCTGGTTACACAAAGCATCTGCAGTATTTTAGAGACGAATATTCTGCTTTATGGGAGATAGAAGCAGTAATGTTGGATGTTCCAAATGCCTTCAGTAGCATATGGTACTGTCATCTTTATTTCCCCTCATTGATATCCAATACACCTTAACTCCTTCCATATTACATTAACTGTAACTCAAAGGAATTACTTGGCTGAACTATTCTGACTTAATCTGCCTTTCGGAGATTGATTATTAAAATGTTAATTAGCCAAGATAAGAATAGAATCACCTCTAATTTCGGCATTCATTACGCCATTCTGAAAATGTGAAATATTTGCGCACAAGAACATATGTTTGGTTTCAATTTAATTAGCAAACCTTTATAATAAACAACAGCTTTTTAACACCCGTTATCATCGCATCTCAGTTACTCCGGACTCGTATACGACGCTTGATTGCAAATGACTGACGCTCTGTTGGTTACCACGACGAGTGTTCCAGTTGATCTGATCAACGGAACAGCCTGCTCGCGAAGTTAACGTATAAGTGGCTGAATATTTCAAAGACACGCATGCCTTTAACGTAGTTTTCAGGGAGATTCAACGTGGCACAGAATGTGACATGGCTGGCTTTTTGAAATACAGGTACATCTCAGTTTTGCCAACTGGAGTAACGGGAAATTAGCTGTCTTGCTCAAAGACACAACGCATCACCGGGAATCGAACACACGACCTTACGATCATGAGCCGAATTTGTTGTTGCTGGCACTCCGTCGCTTACGACGTCGAGGGTTCCAGCTGATCCGATCAACGGAACAGCCTGCTCGTGAAATTAACGTGCAAGTGGCTGAGCACTCCACAGAAACGTGTACCCTTAACGTAGTTCTCGGGGATATTCAGCGTGACACAGTGTGACAAGGCTGACCCTTTGAATTACAGGCACAACAGAAACAGGAAGTAAGAGTGAGAGAAAGTTGTGGTGAAAGAGTACAGCAGGGTTCGCCACCATCCCCTGCCGGAACCTCGTGGAGCTTTTAGGTGTTTTCGCTCAATAAACACTCACAACGCCCGGTCTGGGAATCGAAACCGCGATCCTATGACCGCGAGTCCTCTGCCCTAACCACTGGACCATTGCGTCTCCACTATGAGCCGAATACCCTAACCATTAAGCTACGCGCCTCCACCTGCTTACAAATATGGCAGGAAGTAGCTGCATAGCTAATATCATTATTTATTTATGTGCCCTTTTAAAGCTTAGCCAGGCTCATGGGCCCAGTTTCCCGGTGTCTATGGCGTATGTGTCCCCCCCCCCAACAGCTGGACGGGACGCCAGTCCATCGCAGCTTTACTCAAGAAACAGGAAGAAGGAGTGAGAGGAAGTTGGGGCGAAAGAGTACAACAGGGGTCGCCACCCCTCCCTACCGGAGCCTCATGGAGCTTTTAGGTGTTTTCGCTCAATAAACACACACAACGCCCGCTCTGGGAATCGAAACCGCGATCCTTCGACCGCGAGCCCGCTGCCCTAACCACTGGGCCACTGCGCCTCCACAGTTAATATCATACGATGGTAATATTGTTTTCAAGTTTTGACACGAGGCCAGCGGCTTTGGAGAGGAGCTGAGTCAAGTTGATCCCAATGTTCAACTGATACTTATTTTATCAACTCCGAAAGGATGAAAGGCAAAGGTGACCCTGGCGTAATTTGAAATCAGAACCCAACAAGCAAAATGCCACTAAGCATTTTGTCCAGCGTTCTAGCGATACTACCACTTCGCCGACCTATGCTATTGTAATATTAGCTAATAGTGGGACCGCTTCATTAACTGAAGCGTAACGTTTCTGTAGGCAGGTGGAATAATCACAACAATCCCATTTTCATTCTAGTAAATTAAAAAAAAAAATTCGTCGTATATATGTTTGTGTGTTTGTGTGTCTGTGTTTGTCCCCCCACCATCGCTTGACAACCGATGCTGGTGTGTTTACGTCCCCGTAACTTAGCGGTTCGGCAAAAGGAGACCGATAGAATAAGTACTAGGCTTACAATGAATAAGTCCTGGGGTCGATTGATTTTCTCGACTAAAGGTGGTGCTCCAGCATGGCCGCAGTCAAATGACTGAAACAAGTAAAAGAGTAAAGAATAATGGTCGATGTTTTATCGATAGACAAAAATTCAAAATATACTGCAATCTGTTTCGGGATGGTGGCAGTGATTTTCAAACTGACAAATGGCAAACCCCATCGCAAAGCAAAGATTAACTGCATTTTTTTCTTCCCTTCCATTTTCATTAATCATGTAACAGTATATTTTAAATTCGTAAGATAATTCTTTCTTCAACATTGTGTTGCACTTGTGTTTAAAACCAAACTTAATTCTTTTAAACGCAGCAGATTATCGGTACTCCTTTTCTATACTTACAAGGATCATATAAACGACACCGATCTACGCTACGGGTTTTCGTTTGCTACCCTCGAAAACTTTAGGCAGGCATTACCATATTGAAGATAAAACCTCTTTTTACCTAGCCGTCTGGGTTCTAGTTCTAATGAAACTAACTGGAAATTCTGGTAAAGAAATATCCTTTGAGAATATCAGATATAAATTAATATTCTTACATGTATAGTACTTTCCAATTCCTCCCCTTAATTCTGTCTTTAACATTTTAAAATAGCTTAATACACCAGCATGGAAAGCCTTCATGAAACAAAGAAAATTTCTCATACCATTACAAAAGTTATTCCTGTTCCCACTCATAAAATTCTTAGTTATTCATAAACAAATGTTATATGAAGACATTGGATGATTGCCACATATTCATACAACTGTTTTCAATGAGTCAGCAGATTATTTAAAAATTGCATAGCTTGACAAGATTTGGTGACGATTGCCAAACCAATCTACTTGAAAATTTAATATTCTTCCACTTTTACCGATTAAGGCGGATTGATTCCATCTTTTCACTTTTATTTTCTTCATTCTTCAGACTTCTAATCCAAAGCTAGATTTTTTTTCTCCAATGAAATCCATTTTAATAGCGAACATATTCACGAAGCCATTGGAATATGTTAATAGAAATGATATTATTGTATATGCTTTCTGATATGCATATATATATATATATATATATATATATATATATATATACACACATACATATATATGAATATATATATATACACACATACACACATATATATACTTATATATATATATTATCATATACATATATAAATATATATGTACACATGATACATATATACACATGTATGTATGTATGCATATATGTATTAAGAAATATATGTATAAATATGTATACCTCTTTATATATATATATATATATTTATATATCTTTATGTGAATATATCTTTTTATATGCAGCTTTGTATGTATATATACATATATATTCATATATATATATATATATATATATATATATATATATACATATAAATACCTGTGTCTGTCTATTCTGTTACACATATTCAAAGAGATATATACATAAACACCTACTCATACACATATACACACACGTTACGAAATACATTTGTATGAGCACATTAAATGTATTTTCTACTGTTATTTTAACCGTTCTTAGCGTAAATTTTCAGAATTGAAAACTTTTTCATTATTTTACTTTTACTTTCGCTTTCAAAATATGATTGTCATTTGATTTTATATCATGTAACAGACAGAATATATCTTCTCTGTTGATTTTGTTTTCTTCTTTGGTTAAATTAAATAAATAACGGCAGAGATTTTTGAGAGTCAACGCAATACCGCTTTTAAGTTTGCTTTCTCTGTTCTCAGCTGAAATTTTAACGTGGATCCTATTACACATTCCCTTTATACGATCGATGAAACATTTAAAATAGTATGCTCGTGCTATTTTTATTACCTCCACGCCATCCTTAATCAAATAGAATTTTAAACAACGTGAATTCAAGAATGGCCAGCCCGTCTTATTTTCTGATACATTATTTCAAGTACTACAATATCCGATGTGTTACCTTTCATTTTCAAGGAAGCAGGGTTTGATATAATGGAGATTTGGCTGTAAATTCTTTCAGATCGAGCTCACATAGAGCGACCCTTGTTGGTTCGACAATAAACAACTCCATCACCATATTTCAATCTAACATTAGTGTAATTAATTTTGACTGTATTTCAATTACACAAATAATTGTATGAAAATTATAATTTTATATTTTTAAGTGTGAGTTAACCACCAATATATTTAGTCGTTCTTATCGGCTCTTAATAGTCGAAAATGAATGAGAGCCAGAAATAAAATTTGATTTGAGAGCATAAAAAGATGCACTGATAAATAGTCAATTAATTCTTGGATAATTACCATAATTAAGTTAGACTGCAATACTTTTATAATTTCTATTACTAAAAAAATGTATTTATCTTACCACACATTTTTATAAATATTGCAATTAATATTAAGCGATTTTGATCGTCTCTGTCATGAGACCTTACCTACGTAACCTGTCCTTAGCTTCATAAAAGTGACCATTCACCATTCCTATTGTACGAAATTAAATTACGCATAGAACTTTCCAAAATCTATAGCTATTGGCAACTTGTCATTTTCGTTATGGAAATCTCTGTATATCATTGCAGATGCATCGATTACAACCGAATGATGGACACATTTCTTATATTGTTCAATGAATATTGTTCTATAGCTTACGTTAGTGATATTTCTGAACTTCACTTTCACTTATGCACAACAATATAATTTCACTCAGTTTTCTAACGTAAATTTCTAAAATACTATCGACATTTCTGTCACTCAATATTATACACGGATTGTGCAGTGTAAGCTTCACAATATATAAGCTAAAATTATGTATACTTCAAACACTAGTACATACATACGTGCGTAAATACATACATATATACATACATACTATATGCATACATACATACATACATAATACATACATACATACATACATACATTCATACATACAAATTTATTATGTTATATTTTAGGGTTTTTATTTAACGAATTCCTTGATAAAATGATATCTAGCATTGGTAAATCACAATGAAATTGATCATTCAACCGGTTTAGTGTCATGTGAGTTGTCTTCTCTTATTCTACCCATGCGCCGTGACCGGTGGGTTTGAACGAAAACAACTTACCGCTTTCTTTATAGGCGAACTTTTATTTGTGTGAAACTTACATATTGTATGTAAACTACAAGATAGATTTCTAACATTGTAAGACTATCTAGTAATAGAACCGAGGCTTCGAAAATCTGGGTTAGAGTGAAGCATGCTGTAAAACCACTAGGAGTGAGGGACCCCTTAGATTTTGTTAAAGTATGTCTCTAGAAGTATGGCATTACTGTGTCCACAGCTACGCCTGCAATATAACTGGGCAGACGGTCTGATCTCGGCAGTATTTGGAGGCAGTTAGAAAAAGACATCTAGCATAAATCTTCAATGTTGTGAGTGCTTGCAAACAAGTAAAGGAGAAGGGAGTTAAACCTGACAGTAAATCAAATCGATTTAGGGCCCCATCTATCCTAATCATCCTGAGAAAGCATGTGGATACAACGAATGGATAAAACAATGGATGGTGGCGGCCCCGAACCCTCGAGAAGCTTACCGTTCCATGAGCCACACCTTTGTTATAAGGATGGGAATATTCATTTTATCACATATTTTATTGACCCTAAATAAAATCAAAACAACCATTGATTAAGGTGGGTTGTATCCTTATCTATATGATATATTAACTCAGAAACACAGTCATATATTTAATATGTATCTTTCATATTTCAGGCATCTGTAATTTTCCCTTCAGTCTAATCAGCTGTGATGAACTTTTCCAACATCGAAAAAAAAGTAGTAAATAGAAAAAATACATTATTTTTCTATTATCTGAATTGGATAAGTTTTCATTCCTTCATCAATAATTTTATTAATTATGCGTTCAGCATTCTGCCTTTGAAATTATTGGCGTCTGTAGAAGCATTTATTTTGTTATGTATAATTACAGTTATTTAATTAGGAATGTTTTAAATGTGACATGTCTTTAAATATGTCAATTCTATTCGCGGAAAGACATTGTCTCATATCAAAAGAGAATTTAATAGTTTTTCTTCTTGTTTGTTACAACTCAACGTTATTGTCAATTGAAGTGTAATGCATTACATACACAATCATCTTAAAGTACTAGTTGTTAGTCAAAGTTACTTACTCCATCTTAAATTATACTCGAAAGTACTTGTCATTACGAATCATACTTGAGATATATTTCAACCGAATTCTAAAAAACTACAGAAGATGGTTGATACCAAAAATTTGTGAATAGTTTCAATGCATTTTTACTTAGCCAATGTGAGCTGTGGTAAAACTGAGGCAACAACGTTATTTTCCGAAAGATCTTTTAGAAATTATTTTTGCTTCAAATATTAATTTCATATTTTCCATATCGTTACTTCCATCCTTTTATTTCATTTTTCATTTGGTCATTGTCTATATTCTTATAAAATATAGAGTTATCTACCAATCTATCAACAGAAGATGATGCATGGACCATATTTTTTTCCCTGCTTCTGAATAGTCTCAGGCTCACGAAAGATCGCCGGCACAATGGTACCTGAATGGTTGAAATAATAACCTTTAGGTGCTTCGAAATTTTACCTAAAAATGACAAATGTATAATGTAGATATTTATAATGATAACATTTACATATATAAACATGGATAATGAAATTCCATAAATTAAACTCAATTTACATCTTCCTTAATATTTTTGTCTCATAAAGAACACGTGTAGGTATAAAGAGTGATTCTTTTCAATTATCTCATAAAAGTTATACACATTATTTTTGTTTCATTGCAAACCACCATCTCCTAATGTTTATATTCCCAAGATATACGGCAATTTTTAAGCTGGACATTTATTGATGATATACGCAGAGGGTAATAGAAATACAAATGTATCAATTATATTATGTGTCTCTTGACGACCACTGTAGATGTGTAGAGATATAAACCCATCGCGTAATTGCTGAATATAAATGAGCTATAATCTACAAATATATGCCTGTGTAACATGCTAACTGAAAGACAGGAAAAATTCCCATTAATAAAAGAATTAACGCTGAATTTTGTATCATAAAATAACAAGAGGAGTAGATTTATAACATATTTCGCTTTAAGCATTGACACAAGATTTGAAAATATTATCGTTCTAAAAATGATTTTAGGATTTATTTTATTAACATCATCGAAAACTTAGAAATATTACTGGCACGAAAATATCCCTTTCTTTTCACTACACAAGATTTATAGCAAACAATCTTGTTATATGAATCTTGCCTTCCCGTCTTCAAAACTAATAACGCAAGAATCTTGCAAATAACGGATTTGGTTGAAACGGCCATACACTTTATACCAAATTTAGCGTAAACGTACCAAATTTAGAAGTAATACTACGAACAAATATTATTGATGGATTTGACTTGAGGTATACACCCAAGACTTTGTAATCTTGTCATAACCAATAGCATAATATATTTTGAAAGACCTAAATACATTCACCATTTATAGGGGATTTAAGAGAATACTCTGTAAGAAACATACTTAGAAATGTCTTTTAATCCTCAATTTGGTTGCACACAGAGATATTATATATATATATATATATACACATATATATTTGTATCTCCCCACCTCTCTCTCTCTCTCTCTCTCTCTCTCTATCTATCTATCTATCTATCTATCTATCTATCTATCTATCTATCTATGTGTGTATATTTAAATACACACATATGTATTGTGTGTATGTGTGTGTGTGTGTGTGTGCACACCCACACAAACTTGTAGAAAATAGAAAATTCACGTTAATTCTACATTATGTATCGCGTAAACTCATGATGAGATCTTGCGAAGAAACGTTTGTGCTTTCTGTAAGACAAATCTTCGATGGCTTTATAAAGGCCGTCATATGGCATTAAAATTAAATCAGTAACCAATGAAGTAATCAACGCTTGCATTACATATTGCATTTAATGACAAGTAATTGTTTTCTTTTTATATATTTATTTCACATATATTGTATATATTTATTTATATATTTCAGTTACTGCATGATATTACTGTGTTTAATATCACTATAGTGATACGTATGTGTATGATATTATTCTGTATGAGACTACTGCTTATTATTGTGTATCTTTTATCTGTTTTACTTTTACTTGTTTCAGTTAATGAGACTGCGACCATGCTGGGGCATCACCTTGAAAATCTTTAGTCAAAGGAATCGACCACATCACTTACCTGTTTTCAAGTCTGGTACTTATTCACACACACACACACACACACACACACACACACACACACACACACACACACGGCAGACTTCTTTCAGTTTCCGTCTGCCAAATCCACCCATAAGACTTTGGTCGGGCCGACACTACAGAAGACACCTGATTAAGGTATCATGCAGTGAGACTGAACACAGAACTAATGGTTGGGAAGCAAACTTCTTACCACACAGCCACGGGTTGGGTGTATGAGATATATGATAACCTGTATGATATTACAGGGGTGTTACTTTGTATGATAATATTGTAGGATATTACCGAGTGATATCGCAATGCGTAATATTGCACAGTATAAATGTGCATGACATTCCTATGTATTATATTACAGTGTGTGATATTACTGATTATGATATTACTACGTGTGATAAGGGGGCGAAGCTGGCAGAATCGTTAGCACGCATTTCGCCTGTCTTTACGTTTCTAAGTTCAAACTCTGCAGAGGTCGATTTTGTCTTTTATCCTTTCGTGTTCAATAAACTGAATACCAGTTGTATCCTGGGGTCGATATGATAGATTACTCTCCTCCCACAAAATGTCAGGCCTTATGCTTATGATACAAAGGATATTAATACGTGTGGTATTATAGTGTATGACATGACTTTGTATGGAGTGATTGTATGATGTAATTAATATTACTGTATTTTCATCGTAACATCATCAACAGTAATATCATACAGAGTAATATAAAACGCAGTTATTATACACACAATGCTATCGTCCATGTTGCTTGGGTTACACTGAGGCATTTCTTTGGTCAATCCGAACATTGGGATCTAGCACGGAACCACTTGCTAGCAAAACGAATATTTAACTAATACCATTCTCGTGCCAATGTTATTTACGCTCTTGAGTTCTCGCTGAGAGTTTTTCTTGTATTTCAATCCAGTTCGTTCAGCAATGATCCTGTTGTCCAGTTCAGGAATTTATTTCATGGGGTTTGTATTAACAAGGGGAAATTACTTTAATAATCTCCGTTTATTCAACTCTCTTTTTGTTGTAGAATCAAATGTCTATGTCCTGTCAGAAACTTCGTTTTTTTTTTCCTTTATTCGTACCTGAAATACGGAAATTAATTCTTACAGATTCACTAAAATATATACCAGTAATGTATTGAGGTCAATTTAATTCTCTATACTTAGTCTTCTGATATAAATTACCACGTTTGAACATTAGTCAAAGTGCTGCAGAAAATAATCTTGATTTCAGACACCAGTAAACAATAAAGTTTTGCTTAGTTTTATCTCTTTTAATGCTAATTGTCTGTTTTACCAAACATTAACTCAAACAATTCATTAATAAATGTGAGTGGTCTTCTCTTGACTATAATCTTTTAAACTATAACTTCATTAAAAGACTGTACTTTATATATGTCATTTCTTCACATTTCCAGATATCCAAAATGGAAGCTGCAGCCGCAAGTTTCTGAAAATCAATTTCTATGTAATAATTTTGTACTCTTTGACATTCATTGCAAAAACGTTTCAGAATCTATTCAATGCCAAAATTCTGCAAAACTTTCGTAATCAGCTTACCTATTCCTAAACCTTATAAGTCCGGTATCTTCGCGAATAAAAAGAAACACAAGTTGAAATTACACAACCACGTTTTCAATCAGTTGATGACACTGTCACTTGTTATCTATCTAAAGCCACTTTCTTAATTTACCATCAACAAATTCTTTCCATTATTCCTGCATCGGATTTTCTCTTTCCAATTCCATCGGTTAAGTGGATTAAGTGCCAATACTACGTTAACATGTTTTCTTAAAAGACATTGAGTCTATAGACTAGGAAGAATGAAATTATCTAGCATTATGATTTTCCTAAAGAAACTTGTGACGTTAATATAATTCATATCAGAAGGCCGAAATGAGCTAGACAGGTTTATAATCCATGAAGTGGACATTGCTGTATTACTGATACTATTTTATTGGTTCACAATAGATGTGGGCCAATGGTAGTCCAAGCAAGACCTTAAAACCGCAACGTCTACGATTTTTTACTACTTAATACTTGCTTAGCCTAAGGCAGTGAACTGGGAACGTCGTTAGCACGTCGGGCAAAATTCTGAGCGGCATTTCGTTCGTCTTTAAGTTATGAGTTCAAATTCCGCTGAGGTCGACTTTGCCTTTCATCCTTTCAGGGTCGATAAAATAAGCACTAGTTGAGTACTGAAATTGGTGGCTTGTTCCAAAATTTGAGTTCAATATTTGTTTAGCTTCAAGTTTGTAATGTCTCGCGTAACTTATGAACAAAGATATTCCAGCCATGACTCAAGAATATCTAAGACTTCATTAAAATCTTCTCAATGTATAATTGTCCTTTTCACTTTTGTTTATTCACTGGAATGTGGAGGCGCAATGGCCCAGTGGTTAGGGCAGCAGACTCGTGGTCATAGGATCGCGGTTTCGATTCCCAGACTGGGCGTTGTGAGTGTTTATTGAGGGCCAGTAATTTCTAGGGAAGGGTTAAGTCGATTACATCGACCTCAGCTGAAACTTATTTTATTGACCTGGAAAGGATAAAAATCAAAGTCGATCTCAGCGGAATTTAAACTTAGAACGTAATGACGGACGAGATGCAGTTCAGCATTTTGTTCGGTGTGCTAAAATATTTCTATAAATATTAAATGACTATATAAATAGTTGTATTTAATGAAGGGGAAGAGGTTATTTTAGATGTAATTTACTATTCAATTCAGCACTATACGTTTTAAACATTTTCTTGGAAACCTCTTGACCTAACAAATTTTATTTCACTTGAAATATGTTATGTAAAGTTGCATGATGTGCTTTCAGGCTTTGATTCAAAGATCAACTGTACTTAAATGATATGAATAAATTGTTCACAAATGAATTAAGATATATGACCTTGTCTAATGTCGTTTATGTGAAGAAGTGATATAGTTAAAGTGCCAACTACGGCGGCGAGCTGGCAGAATCGTTAGCGCTCTGGACGAAATGCTTAGCGGTATTTCGCTCGTCGCTACGTTGTTGGTTCAAATTCTGCCAAGGTCGACTTTGCCTTTCATCCTTTTGGAGTCGATAAAATAAGTACCAGTGAAACACTGGTGTCGATGTAATCGACTAGACCCCCACCCTACAAGTTTGAGGCCTTGTGCCTCCAGTAGAAAGGATACTTAAAGGGCTGACTAACAAATTTATCGCATGTGGCTTCACTGTTCTCAATTCAAGAATACGGCCATACTGGTGCATCTAACTCGATCAAATCGATCCCAGTCTGATACTTATATCAGCACGACTTCTATTAGGTCTAACCGCTAGATGACGAGGTGTAAACAAACACAGATTACCAAGCAGCGTCACGATATGAAGGCACGATATGGAAGGAGGCAAACACACTTAGTCGCGGACGCATACATACTTACGTACACTTGCACACGTGCTCATACGTGTATGTCGTTATCTCTCCCACTCTCACTCCCTCTTTCTCCTCCTCTCTCTGCATGCAAAGACAGGTTTCCATAAAGTTTTCGTTTGCCGAATTCACTTAGAAAGAATGCGACGGGCTGATGCAACCCCACCAAAGCCTCCCCAAACCATAATAATAATAATAATAATAATAATAATAAAAAAGATAATTAATTTGCCGTGCAGTGGAACTGAACCAGAAACCTCATAGTTTCGAAGTGTTGTTATTTAGTAATTTGTCCAAGAAACATATCACGCACCATCAGCTGTATGCGCGGATCTAATCGCACAGTAAATTACTACATTACCACCTCGTCGCCTGAATCTGGCTCCAATTTAGCTTTCTATTTACGGGGCCTATCTCTCTCTGTCTCTCTCTCACACACACATTCTCGTCCCCCTTGTGTCTCCCCCCCCTCTCTCTCCCTCCCTCTTTATCTCTTTTTATCAAATTGTCTTCTTGCATGAAAATAGAAACCATTCCAGTCAAGTCTCGAAGAGTTGAATTATTACTGTGTTATCAATAAGTTGATATTAAATTAAGAATCCACATCATCCTATTTCTCTGTGTGAGGAGGAATAGCTCCTCTCTCCCCACCTATGACCGACAGAATAAAGTTAAAATGAAATAAAACAAAATTAACGTAATTGTTTTATTGAATCCAAATGTGAAATCTCATATAAAAGCCACCAACGGTTTCTTTCTTTCTTTCTTTCTTTCTTCTCCGCCTCCTGCATCTGCTACAAAAGCTACGTTACCATTCTTACATCTGTTGTGGTTACTGTCACTGTTGGTGTTGTTTTCATCGTTGGTGTTGTTGTTGTTGTTGCAGCACCATCTGTTTTATGGCAAAATATCAAAAGCGAAATATTAATTAGAGAATATTATTAAAAATGAAATTATCAAGAAAGTCGTAAAGATTCTCAGTTTCAAATGACAAATAAAATATATGAAATATAACAAGTTATTAAATTAAAAATATTAATTTAGGAGACAATTATAACTGGACTGTGATGGTGAACGTGCTAGATATATATGTAAGAGTACACGAACAGAATTTCGCAGTATTACACGCAGTATATAAGGCCTGGCACTCCGTCGGTTAGGACGACTAGTGTTCCAGTTGATACAACCAACGGATCAAGCTGCTCGTGAAATTAACGTGCAAGTGGCTGAGCACTCCACAGACATGTGTACCCTTAACGTAACTCTCAAAGAGATTCAGCGTGACACACCGGATGTAACAAAGTGTGGGTACACACATACACACACATATACATACGTAGTACATACAAACATACATACATATATATCTCCACCTCTATACTCAATATATATATATATATATATATATATATATATATATATATA
>NC_068995.1:44017180-44027747 GCF_001194135.2 Octopus bimaculoides | reverse complement strand
GCGTGACACACCGGATGTAACAAAGTGTGGGTACACACATACACACACATATACATACGTAGTACATACAAACATACATACATATATATCTCCACCTCTATACTCAATATATATATCTCCACCTCTATAACCTAACAGATCGATTCAAACTTTGATGTGTGAACATCAGAGAAAAGTACCCCTTGTCTTTAATGTCCTTCAATATTGTTCTTTATTTCCCAAAGAGTTACTGGTGAAACAAAATATATTTTGTTGGACTAACGATTATGGACTAACTTCTTATTTATAGATTTATTTTTGAGTTCTTTATCTTAGCGGTTGGCCATAGTTTCTTTGAACTTGACCCCAGCTGAAATTTATATAAACATATAGGGGTTGGGCGAACTAGTGGTAACTACTTATTAAATGAAAGTTTTATCATCTAACACGGAGTTGTTCCACCTTTGGCATCAACGACAGCTTAATACGTCAAGGAATTGGCTCGTATGGGTTCTGTTCGGTTGTTAGGGGAATTTTGACTGTTATTTATGGGAAATGTAGCTGTTGCTGCCAGCATGGTGATCAACCACAAAGGATTCATTTCATAGTTCCTTGAATTGATTTTGAAGAACATGGCACACTTCATTTGTATTCAATAGATTATAAATGGAAAAATGGGACCCTCTTCTTGACTCACGTTTATTCTAAGAGGTTTCCCATATTTTAAAATGAATGAATTTCGACACTTAATTAAGTTCTATAGAGAGCACGGATTCAAATTGTTAAACTAATAAATAGAAACTAAATAAAAGAAACCCTCTTTACAAAACGGACACACATTTCCACATGCGTACATACACGGAAACACTTCAGTTTTGAATTATTAATTCATATTTCATGCCTGCATTAATTTTCAGCTCTTTAGTTAAACGCCGAAAATCCTCATTGTCTGTTTTCTTTCTAGACTTGATTGCAGATGTATTTTGAAAACCGAGTCAAGCATTTATGTTTTGTTTGAATATAACAAAGCATCTGTCTTAAAAAATTAACCTGAAAACATTTAAGTTTATCTCTCAGAATGGAAGCTCTTAATTATTTTTAGTTTTTCTGAATGGAAGAAAGTAACTTCACAATGAAACTTTTTGGTTATTGTCCTATCATAATCCATTGAAAAGCTAACAAAACGACGCTTAAGGTTAAATGAAAGTAGAATTTTAAATGCATTATATAACTAAGTTTTAATTGTTTTTGATTATGTATTTTTTTATATCGTTTCTGCTTTTCAGCCCAATCGAAAATGATAAATGAATATTATTCCCTATCGAAGCTAAATTTCCCACAGGAAAAGGGGGTAATATTGGGTTAAATCGATAGAATCAACAATGCAATTTTCTTGACAAATCAGTTTTAATCTTTCTTAAAAGAAACCTCCGCATTCAACACATGCAAACGCACAAACACAGAAATTCATACATAGATGTATGTATTGCAAATAAATGTTTAAAACAAATACCCAAAGGTTTCGTGCACTTATGTTTTGTGTGGTCGACTGTTCTCGTCAACTATTTGAAAGAATAACCTTAAACGACTGGAAGGTTTAAACTATGCCAGTTTTCTTCAGCTGGTAACGGGAACTATTAAGTCAAGTATCTTTTCTCATCAGAATGGACTGTTTAACGTTTACGAGAAGTAATTCAAACAAAGATTCGGAATTTTTCTCAAGGAGATGTCTCATCATATATCAACCACTTTCTTCATCTATTGATGCTAAACGTGTGCTAATATCAAGGAGGATGAATAAGTGGCTGGATATGATTGATACGCTCAAAGATAAATACGCATCCAGATATATAGGACTCACAAACTACAAAGAAACAAGAAACAGCTCGAAAGGTTTCAGTAAGGGCTGTTGTAATTGGATAGCTTTCTGTTAGGGTTGTTATTATTGTAAAGCATCGACTTAGAAGATTTTGCAATTCTTAAAAGCAAATATTCTTTATTCAATGTTTGTAACAAACTAACATGACAGTATAAGTGGTTGAAATTTAATGTTTCTGATTGAATAGACTAATGTTTGAGTGATTGACGATTGAATAGACTAATGTTTGAGTGATTGATGATTAAATATATTAATGTTTGAGAGGTTGATGATTGAATGTACTAATGTTTGAGTTTCTGCACTTATTACTTTCTCCTGTGTTGTCTATTCTGTATTTTACGTAGTTTGTTCTTAGTGCTTAATCTTGGGCAGCACAGATTAGAGCCTCCGTTTCCGGTTTTAAACCACTTTTAGCCATCCACAGCTATCTTTTTTCTCTGTCTGTCTTATCTTCAACATCCCTTTGAAATTGACCATGCATTCTTTTCTTTACTCACCTATTTTCAGTTTCATTCGCTTTCAATTTCTTGTATAGTGCTTTATCTTCGCAAACTTTCATCCTACACAAGCCTGACCTTCTAGTAATAGCGGTTCTGTGGAATTTTTTTACATACCATGCTATGTTGTTTTCTGCTGCTCTGATGCTGTGTTCGTATCCAATAAGTCCTCTACACAATCTTTTTCTTGGTACATACAGTCTGTCTGTGTCACTTTTTGGGTGGAGTGACCCATATCTAGTTAGCAACTTCCTTGTCTTTCTGTCTAACCTGTTTAGTTCGTCAACTGTCCATGTGAGTACCTCTGCTCCATATCTAAGCAGTGAAACCGCTCAGGTGTTGATAGTTTCGATCTTATTCCGTCCATGTAGTTACGACTTTAGGATTAGCCTCAGTCTGCGCAAGTACTACACCTTAAATTTTTCTGCCATTTCTTTCTCCATTAATTTATCCATTTCAAAAATCCCCAAGTTCTTATAACCCGTCTCTTCTATTTGCTTCATAACCTCCCCCGACGGTATCGTTAGCCCGTCCATACATTTGATTTTGCCTCTCTTCAAGACTAACACACCACACTTTCTCAGTCCAAATTCCGTTCTGATATCAGCACTGAAAGTATACACCATATCAACGAGAGAACTGACTTGGGCTTCATCTTTACCATAAAGTTTGAGGTCATCCATGAATAACAAATGGTTGACTTTTTGTTGGCGGTTTTTTAATACAGACCCAGCTTTTGCTTTCCTCAGAATCAGTGTTAGTGGTATCAAGCACAGTACAAAGATCACTGTGGACAGGCAGACCCCTTGGAAGATGCCCCTCCTAATTTCGACTGTCTCTAAACTTCTTCCGTATGCTGTCAGGTCCGTCCTCCAATTTGCCATGAAGGGGATTTTCTTCTCATCGTTTTATCATGAGCCGTTGCTGTTCCAATTTAGTTTGGATTTCAGTTGCTTTACAGCTTTTGTTGTTTCTTCTTTTTCTTCATAGTTGTTAGGTAGCATGACTTCTTTTTTGCATTTGTCAGCTTCCTTAAAAACTGAAAGCAGATTTTTTGTTTTGTTCATGTTTTGTAGCTATTTGTATTAGTTTACCTTGCTTCTGAAGTAGGTATTTTTGTAGTCCTATGGTGGTTAATTTGTAATAGTTTTCTAGCTGTATAAGGCCTCTACCACCTTCTATACGTTTTGTATATAACCTTTCTATGTCAGATTTTGGGTGGTGCATCCTAAATCCTGTCACTATTTTTCTTGTTTTCCTGTCTATTTTGAGTAGTTCATTTAATATCCAATTAAGGATATTATAACTGTAACTTATAACAGAGACAGTTAGAGTGTTGATACCTATTATCTTGCTTTTCGCATTGAGCTCTGTTTTCAGTATTAATCTAACTCGTCTATAGTATTCATTCTTCTCTTTCATTTATGTATGCTGTATCTAGTTCATTGATTCCTAAGTATTTATATGTCTGGCTTTGTTCCAATTCTCTTATTTCATTGCTTTATCTAGTGTGATGTTGCTACACTTAACTAGATTTCCTCTTTTCAAGGTTGCTTTGGCACATTTCTCTAAGCCAAATTTCATGTTTATTTCTTTGGTATAATCATATACTGTCTGTAGTAATGTTTCCAGCTGTTTGTCATTTGTAGCGTACAGTTTTAGTTCTTCTTCTTCTTCTTCTTCTTCTTCTTCTTCTTCTTCTTCTTCTTCTTCTTCTTCTTCTTCTTCTTCTTCTTCTTCTTCTTCTTCTTCTTCTTCTTCTTCTTCTCATTATTATTAAGGCGGCGAGCTGGCAGAGTCGTCAGCACATGCACAGCGAAATGCTTAACGGCATTTTGTCCCTCCTTACAATCTGAGTACAAATTCCGCCGAGGTTGACTTTGCCTTTCATCGTTTCGGGGTCGATTAAATTAGTACCAGTTACGCACTGGGGTAGATGTAATTGACTTAATCCCCTCCCCCAAGCTGCACTTGTGGCAGCAATTTGAAATAATAATAATGATGATGATGATGGTAATAATAATAATAATAATAATAATAATAATAATAATAATAATAATAATAATAATATTGATAATAATAATAATTATCATTATTAAGTAGGCGGTGAGCTGGCAGAATTGTTAGCACACCGGAAGAAATCTTTAGCGATATTTCATCCGTTTTCGTGTTTTGAGTCCGGTAGGCACCGATTCGACTTTGTTTTTCATCCTTTTCAGGTTGATAGAATAGCTGCCGGAGTACTGGGGTCGCTGTCATCGACTTACCTCTTCCCCGAAATTGCTGGCCCTGTATCAACATTTAAAATCATTATTATCATTATATTATCATTGCCACTATTTTTATAATTATTTGCACATTTTTGAACGGCGGTGCCTTGAAGAGGTTATGTGCCTTGTGTCGTGGAGCGGTTCGATTCGAAAAGGGGAGTGGTGTACCTCACTCTTTTTTCATTATGTGGGATGGCATAGGAGTGGTGAGTTGAAATGGTAGGTAAACTATTGAAAGTATTGTCGCAGTGGCAGAAGATAGAAAGAGAGGACCCAATACAGCAGTGAGTTACGCGATAAGTTAGAGTATGGTTGTGTAAGATATATCACCGAGATACTTCATGGTATGACAAATTAATCAATACATTTCAGAGATTTCCTGAGGATTCATTGATAACACTTAGGTAATCAGTCATTCGGTGATATGACGGCATTATTACAACCAGGGAAGGTGGAGAGAGGCCATAGGAGGAGAGAGGAAGAGCGAAAGACGAGGAGAGAGAGAAAGGGAGAAAGTGAGTGTCAGAGGGAGTGAAGAGGGAGAAGGGTGTCAGGAGGAGTGAAGAGGGAGAATAAAAAAGACAAGATAGAGATGTTAAGACGATATCTTCATATAGAATAACGAAAGAAAAGTCTTTAGAAATTTGAAGAATACCATTTTGGCTGTCACAGGATATTTCAAACTTATTTAACACACACACACACAAAAAAAAGTAAATACTTTAAGAATTAGATGTAAACTAAAGAAACATGAAAATTTTAATATATTTATTTCCTTTACATATAGATGAAATGAATAAGAAAGTCTTAGATGAGTTGCGTTTTTAGTATCAATATTGGCATTTCCAGCTGTAATGTTTTTTAAATGTCCCATTCATCTTGTAACTAATAATGACACAATCGGAGATTCTTATTCGTTACAACATTTGGTTTAGTATGCCTGTTTGTTAAAGAATGAAGTCGGGGTTTGCGGCTATGGTCGGTATAGATAGTTCTCAGGACAGTGACGATTATGTATTCATAACAGGGGTCGGCGAACAGGGGTAAATTTCCCCAACTGGGGTAAAAATGAAACTCTTGGGGGGGAATAAGGACACATTAGACATAAGTAAAATTGTATAAAAACCGTGTTCCTTGTTACGACAGAAATGTTTCCTTCTGGCATGAGGAGGCAGTCAAAAAAGTTGCAGCCTGTTGCAACAACCTACCTTTGTGAACATATATGATATATATGTATGTATATACATATATAAATTAATATTTATGTATATGTCTGTTGCTCCAGTTCACTCAGCTGTAGAAATGAGTTGCGACGTCACTGGTGCCAAGCTGTATCGGCTTTAGCCTTTCCCTTGGATAACATCAGTGGCGTGGAGAGGGGAGGCTGGTAAGCTTGGGCGACTGCTGGTCTTCCATAAACAACCTTGCCCGGACTTGTGGCTGGAACGGTAACCTTCTAGGAGCAATCCCATGGTCATTCGTGACCGAAGCGGGTCTCCGATGTATATTATATAAATACGTATATATATTTATGATATATTTATTTATTATAATATACAATTATATATATTTATATGTATATGCACGCATCTTTATCACAAATCAAGCTCTTCCTCTCTCTCTGTCTTTCTTCTCTCCTCACTCTCTCTCTCTTCACACACACACACACATAATAAATACCTATATTTCTCCATTTCTCATCTAATTTAATTGACCTTAGACACCTATCTCCACATATACATGTTGCAATTCTGAAAAAGAAGGACAAAGAAACTGAATTGAGAGAGCTTTATTAATATATCAGAAGAGTATGAGATAGTTTAAGAAAGTTAATATCTTTCTTTGATGTTTCACAGAATGTAGCTTTATCTTTCAAAGATCTTGGTTTCTCTTCCATCCTTTGATTCTATCTGCGACAATTAAAAAATATTTGATCATTTGTGAGGATTTCAAGTTTTGCATAGACTTAGTCAATGTACAGAGCTTGGTATTGTTATTGATTAATTAATAAGAACATAACCTTCGATTTACAAGTTACTAATGATATCAGGGTTCACATTCTGCTAGAGCAAAATTTGTAATTTTTTCTTATTGAAATTGCTAAAACATACATCAGTAATGGAGGGCGAATCATTCATTTGCATACCTTTCCTGTTTGTTTTAGCCACGTCATTTTTTTTCCGAGAAAGAAATAATTATTCCATACCTAACACAATAATTGGATCCTGTTCTTTGATAATAATAATTTCTAGCATGGTTACCAAGTCAGAAATGTTTTGAAGAATGCTTAATCGATTAAATAAAACTTTGTAATTGATCGATTCTTCTTTTATTGAGCTGAAAAGATAAAATGCAATGTCTCCCCCTCGACAAGAAATGCTCGACTGATCGCTCTATAAATTTTTAGTATAATACCTTCAGGATATAAAATGTTCTCCCCCGCCCCATAAAAATCATTCATTCTCTACAATACGCGCCCCCGCCTCCAATACGCGTGAGATACATTGTTCAGAATAGTTACTAAGAATATTTCCATTTTCTCTGCGAAATCGATTTTTATAATGATCAATATTATTTTAGACTGGAAAACGTATCTTTTAGTTCGATATTATTTGATTCAGAGAGTTATTTCTTGTAAACATTGTACATCGCGCTATGTTAGACGCACATACACACACACACATACAGATAGACAGACAGACCAACAGACAGACAGACAGACAGACAGATATACACCCGTTCATGAGTGTACACACATATATATATGCAGCTGTGTGTATATATATATATATATATATATATATACATGTAAATATATATATATATATGTAAATCTATCTATCTATCTATCTATCTATCTATCTATCTATCTATCTATCTATCTATCTATCTTTCTATCTATCTATCTTTCTATCTAACTTGCTCTGATATGCCAGGAACCAGACAGACTAAATATCTAGCAGAGACAAACAGACACATTTGAAACACTTTAAACGAATGTAGAAACAAATAAGAAGAAAATGAAATTTTAGGTGGGGATCAAAATGTGCTTCGGGCTGTTATCTGTGACAGACCCACACAAGTGATAAACAGATAGGTCTATTATATAATGCAATAAATTATTCTTTAGTCGTGTGATAGAATGCTGCTCGCAGATAGAATGTTAGAGGGAAATGCCTTGTAGTATTTCTTCCGGCCGTTTTGTGTTCTGACTTCAAACACTGCCGATATCAGCTTTAGCTTTCGTACTACAATGGTCCATATAATAAAGTCTAGTACTAGAGTCGCTGTTATAATCCTGCTTGTCCCTTCAAAATTGCTTTGTTCCTAAATTAGAGACCATTTATCTACCTTATGCTTTGGTTTCTAACTTTGGGACAAGGCCAGCTAGTGCTCCTCGTTAATTAGCGCAATGATTACAAACGATTTAAAAATTTATCCTAATATATGAAAATTCTCAGTTTTTAGATGTAAATCTAATCTTTATTTTTTTAGGGTCATTTATTTTTGTGTAGCTTCTTCCGTAATCTCTCTTTTCCAAAAAGAATTAAATCAATTATTTTGTAAAAAACATATCCAATTGCATAATTGTGTGCTTTAGGGTGTCATTTTTCATTTTTTTCCCTCGTTATTTCGATGTTTAACAATATTTTATGAAAATTTCGTAATTTTCTTTATATTATAACTGCCTTTTGAATCTACAGATATCATTCTTTCCTCTCTCAAAATAATACATTCGACAGATAAAAGTGTAAGAGCTCGATAATGTGCATTAATTGTAAAGAGACCAGCATTGGTTCTTAAGCGCTGACAGTGAAAAGCAAAATTGAGGATCTTTGGACCAGCCTTCGTGAAGACATGACTGCCGCCGCCGAGGCGACGATCGGATTTGCCCAGAGGAAGAATCAAGACTGGTTTGACGAGGACGATGAAACACATCTCCCGTTTTATCGAAGCCAGACTCCTGATGCTCAGCTTACAAAACCCTAAGAACAGAAAAAGACTATCAAATGAGTGTTACCCGAAGACTTGAAGAAAGCAGTAATATTCTTTCCTACTCTAGGCACAAGGCCTGAAATTTTTAGGGAGGAGGCCAGTCGATTAAATCGACCCAGTACACGAAAAGATGAAAGGCAAAGTCGACCTCGGCGGAATTCAAGAAAGCAGTAATATTGACATGAAGCGCAGCATCTCTTGGGCTTGTGAGCGCTACATTATATCACACTTCGAAAGTTATGTATTTGTAGTTCAAGAACAGGAATTTGCTACAAAATTCCTAATAAACAAAACAGACAGTGAAGCCGATGATGGAACCAAAACTGTAGATTATGTCACATTTCTGCGGACGACAACACACTTGTAATTAGAAGCTGCCATGAAAAGAACTGCCACCCTATGTGCTAAAACAATGCGAAGGAAAGAGAGTTCTGGAACAATCACAGAGAATACTATAGTTATTGAATGCATACATAAACACCAACACACGGAATATTGGTGGAAGGTTTCCATCATACCTATGAAGTGTAAATATAACAGACCTGATATTGTTGTTTGGGACAGACAAGAAAAAATATGTAATAATCATATAGGTCAGCTGCCATACTGGTATGAATATCTCATCAAAATCCAAAAAGTAAGAGAATAACTACGGACAACGGCTTCAAGAACTCCAGCTTCTATACCCAGATTAAGAATTCACATTTATTCCAATAAATTACTGGTGCACTTGATTGTGTCAGTTAATGCCTAAGTGACAATCTGGATGAGATGGAGTTTACAGAAAAAGAATTTAACCTGCTAATTCACACATTACAAATACAATTTATAAGCGGAAGAGTAAAAAAAAATGTGTGTAGTGGTTAGCGATCTATCATGGTGAATGCCGGACAGAAGGGTCACACAGGAGAGCTAAGAAAGGGGTAGAGGTGGGGTGTGTGGGAGAGGGTGTAAGGGATGGGATGGGAAGGATGGGAAAGGTGGGGTAGGAATGTGTAGGGTTGGAGAGATGCAATAGATGATATTGGTAGAAGTGCAAGTGAAGGAGCCTGATTTATACACACATACATACACACATACATACATACATATATATATATATATATATCTAAAAGCGTGTGTGTGCATGTGTGAGTGGTGTGTATGTATGTGTGTGTGTGTGTGTCTGTGTGTGTGCGTGTATGTGTGGGTGTATTGGCAAATAACCAATTTACGTCAGAGGACATGAAACGAAATATCTCAGAAAACTGTTGTATAGAGGCCACGAATTTTCGAATCCGCTGCTTTTTAAGTGAGTGCCAAAGTAGGATGTCTTTGGTGCACAACTAAAGCATTTTCGTGTTATTGCTTTTATTTCATATTTTTGGCATTTTTTCCACTCCAAAAATTACATATTCACGATACAGATTTTATTTTTGTCAGAGACCTTGAGGAGAATCGCGACGTCTGAAGTATTGTTATTGCCGTAGATAAATTATTACAGTCAAAATTATATGTATATGATGGATTATATAAATATATAGTACCTGCAAATACTCACTCTCTACAGGCACACACGCATACATACGCGCACACACGCACACATATAT
Organism: Octopus bimaculoides; assembly: GCF_001194135.2. Taxonomy (NCBI): domain Eukaryota; kingdom Metazoa; phylum Mollusca; class Cephalopoda; order Octopoda; family Octopodidae; genus Octopus; species Octopus bimaculoides. The sequence goes on along the minus strand of NC_068995.1, from coordinate 44,017,537 downwards.
ATATATATATAATATATAATACATGTATTTTGATTTTAATAGATGCACTTTGGCAGTAAAGCTTCATACCACTTGATTCACCTCAGACTACATAGGGGCATACATACGTATATAGATAGATAGATGCACACACACACATACATACATACATACGTATATAGATAGATAGATGCACACACACACATACATACATACATACATACATACCCATATTAACTCATACATATATACATTTATATACACATAAATTCTTACACACACACACACACACATATATATATATATATAAACAACACATATAATGAATACATAATGCCTATACATTCATATATATATATACATATATATATATATATA
>NC_068995.1:44010537-44017015 GCF_001194135.2 Octopus bimaculoides | reverse complement strand
ATATATATATATATACATATATATATGAACACATACACGCACACACAAATATACAAGTGTAGTATTGAAATATTGAATTCACACTGATTGAGTATATCGATCAGTATAGATATTGATACACCCGCACGCACGCTCTCTCTCTCTCTCTCACACACACACACAAACACACACATATATATAGATATAAGTGCAGGTCTCTGTATATGCGTGTGTGTGAATGCATGTGTTGTGTGTGTGTGTGAATGTGTGTGTGTGTGAATGTGTGTGTGTGTGAATGCGTGTGTGTGTGTGTCTGTTCGTTTCTGTGTTAGTTTCTGTACAAACATTACTCACATATAAAATATGCTTGTAGTACTCTTATTTCATTACTTTTCTAAAAGTACACATACACAAGCATAAGCAGACACACACACATCAGCAAATACAAGGACACATGCATGTGTGTGTGTTTGTCTGTTTGTGTATGTCTGTGTGTATGTATGTTTGTGTGTGTATGCTTGTGTGTCTGAGCGAGAGTGTTTGCGCGTGCTTGTGACGTTTCAATCGTGACATAACCATGCAAACACACATTTTATTATTTTATTTCCTACAATAAAGAAATTCATCTGGGTTTTGTTTTTACTGTATTTATTTCTCTTACAGATGAAAATAGTTTAGAACACAAATTTGTATTCCACGGAGCAATCACAAACAGCTTCGATTGCTGCTCTTGTGAAGTTAATATTCCTCTGCGTTCAATGTAATAAAAAATATGTTGTTGGCATTCAGTTATTTGTGTCTGTATATCTGTATATCACACCATGCCGTTGGTGTGGAAATGTTTTATCGTAGCAGCGTTGGAGCACTATTTCTTTCAGGTGTAATATAAAGCCATGGAAGAGTCTATCAATAAATAAGCACACACACACGGACATACACACATAGACACACATAATACACACACATATATATATATATATATATATATACATTGATAGAAATAAGACCTAAACCCTTCTACTACTGTAGCTAACGCACATTATTGTGCGTTGACTACAGCCTTAGTGCGGTTTAGCTCTTATTTCTAGCAATGTAGGTGTCTCCTAACAGCCTAGTCACATTTGGCGACATTTGTAACTCTCCTTTTTGGTAAAACATTGCAAAGTGCTGTTTATATTAATTCTGCAATGCTGGGCCGCTGAAATCTACAAGTCTTTTTTCATTCTCTCTCTGTTTATTTTCTTTTATTCCTTTCTGTTCAAGAGCGTAGGCTCGAAACGTAAAAGACTTTTTCATTTTCCTGAGCGTCAAACTAGTACACTTGATTGTTGTTTCTTCGTCTTTTGCCTTTCTATAAATTTCAACTATATATATAGTTGAGTTTATGCTGAGACCCCCTTCGGTCACGAATGACCATAGAATTGTACCTACAAAGTTACCCTCCGAGGCACAAGTCCGGGAAGGGTTGTTTATGGATGACCAGCAGTCGCCCATGCATACCGGCCTCCCCTCTCCACGCTACCAGTGTTATCCAATGGAAAGGTGAAAGGACGATACAGCTTGGCACCTGTGACGTCGCAACACATTTCTACAGCTGAGTGAACTGGAGCAATGTGAAATAAAGTGTCTTGCTCAAGAACACAACACACAATCCGGTCCGGGAATCGAACTCACAACCGCGAGATCATAAGCTCGATGCTCTAACCACTGAGCCATGCGCCTTCACAGGCTAGTGTCTTCTACTATAGTCTCGGGCCTACAAAAGCCTTGTGAGTGGATTAGGTAGATGGAAACTGAAAGAAGCCTTCGTATATATGTATATATATATATATATATATGTGTGTGTGTGTGTGTGTGTGTGTGTGTTTCAGTGTCTGTCCCCCCGCCATCGCTTGACAACTGATGTTGGTATGTTTAGGTCCCGTAACATAGCGGTTCGGCAAAAGCGAGTGATAGAATAAGTACTAGGCTTACAACGAATAAGTCGATTTGTTCGACTAAAGACGGTGCTCCAGCGTGGCTGCAGTCAAATAACTGAAACAAGTAAAAGAATATAAGTATAAAAGAATATAAGTATAAAAGAATATAAGTATAAAAGAATATATATATTATACTCCACACAAGCTTAGTATGTTGTAATCATTACCGTTCCATCATATATTCTGCGAAAGCCTACGTCGGCCTCTGTGTGTGTCAATTCGAAGCTTTAAATGAAATGGTTTTTTGTTATTTTCCAGAGACACCGGCTTATCTTGTATTTTCTCTCACTTCAATGACAACTAACAAGTTTTTTTTCTTTATGGCTTCACTTTTAATTTATTCTATTACCATAAAGAACGTCAATCTTGTGACGTTCTTTTAATGCTACTTTCTATTTCATCTCTGGTGTTTTAAAATCTTAAAATATATTTTGTGTAGTTAAATCTCGCGTATTCCCTCGATGTTGAATATATACTTATGTTTGATAACATGTTTTATTACAATGTTCCCTATCCACCAATTATTTATTTTTTCAAACGAGAAATTTCTTGAAATCACACAATCATTATTTACTAAGCCTGCTGAATGGAAAATACATAATATTATTTTCCCAATGTAATATTGTTGATATTTTGAGGTGTGATATGCCTGAGATTTGTTTTACATGCATTCATTTATCTCTGACGAATAAATTCGAAATCTCAGTTTTTTGACATTTTAATAACTCTCAGTTTCACTAGTACAAGTTATTTATTCAAAGTTTTGTAAACGCTTTTGTATTCCCTTCACTTTACAGTAAACACTACGATATCACCCTTTAACAAAAGTTTTACAAATTGGCAAATCAGCGTTTCAATTGATCATTTATTCGTATGCTAAGTAGGTATGCCGTGTTTAATACGTTTGTAGTAGGACAAGTTTTCGCTAAGATTGTATGGATTCACTCGATAAATCTAAATAAATAACTACACAATGTCTCTGCGTATAAAAAAGAGAACGGTTCATCTTTTATCTGGTCTATTAAGGCATCAATATGTGATTTGGGAAGAGTTAGCTGCTACATCTCACAAGTCAAACATGGAGGTTGTTTCAGTAGCTCGTCAAACAGGTTGGTTTAAGTCAGCATGATCATAGACCATAACTAACTAAATAGAACCACATGTTATGTACCAAACACTTTATTTAATGCAATGATTATTTGATGGTATAAAAAGCTCTATTTCACCTGTGTACCTAATCCATAATCGATTTGTATTGCATAAGTGAAAAAAGAGCCATTGTTTTCATGTTTTAAATAGAGATCTAGAGATTAAATTTGATGTTTCTCAGACATTCAGTATCTAGTAAAGACCTCTAAATACAGAGATGAGTGAAAAAGAACAGAAGATGGTGATATAATTGGTATTATACTAATACGCAGTTAGTCTTCCCTTTATAATAACCTCTTTTCAACTTTCTAAATATGATGTGCTAACATTCATTTTCATTCACATTTCCTCGTTAACATTTTTCCTGTCATTCTTCATATTTGTAGGTAATTCTCAGGCATTTATCATTATGTTAATTCATGTAAGGAAAATTTAATACTTTACCATACCCAGTCGCAAAAGCTACAGCGGGGGGTATTATAAGTATAAAGAAAAAATATTGGTTTTAATATTCTTAGTACAGAAAACCTGTTTCAACCTGGAATGCAAAGTTAATTTGTATTCTATAACAAAACACCTTCATCCATCAAATCAGACATTTTGTCATGTTATATTCCAATATTTTCTACTGTAATTTCTTTCTCAACTTGGAATAATTTCTATCTATCTATCTATATATCTATCTATCTATCTATCTATCTATCTATCTATCTATCTATCTATCTATCTATCTATCTGTCTATCTATATCTATCTATCTATCTATCTATCTATCTATCTATCTATCTATCTATCTATCTATCTATCTATCTATCTATCTATCTTATCTATCTATATAGGTAGAAATATAGTCGTCACAAAATTATTCCAAGTTGAGAAGAAACCACTCGGAAGACCTCCAATCACGTGGGAAGATGATTTAAGAAGGATATTTGGAACGACGTGGGGGAGAATGGCGAGAGTACGAGTGGAATGGGGCAAATATTGAGGCCAGCGGAGCCAACTCGGCACCTGACAACGTGGCAGATCCAAGTGATATATATATAAGCTTATATAACGATACCATTAATATTCTGTACAGGATTGTAAACTCGATACTGTATAAAAAAAAAACAAAACATTCGCACTGAAAGCATATAGAAAGTTTGTTGCAGAAACCAAGGGCGAGTGAGTTTCTATATCTGCTCGCGATTACAAAGGCACCTAAAATAATTGGTGAGAGCATTGTGTAAATAAGGTATTAACTGTTTGCAAGCGATGGTTCTATTTTGGTATTTTCAGATGTGTTTATTGTTCAGATTATCCATCAAGTTTATATTAGTTCACCGAAGATAATCTCTAATCTAATGTTCTATGTTTCGAGAACCATTTTGATATTTTACTCGTTTTATAAATTTATACATAACTTGAAAAAAAAGCAATAAAGCATTTCTATAAAACTTTATATGAAGGTACCATTACGGCCTGGCCAACTTCACAAGCACCATACGAAAGGCCATAAGATATGGGAAGGGGATCTTCCGTGCTGCAGCCTGTAGTTTGTCCTCAATTACCCTGTCTAACATAATACAATGATTATACAATATGACTATTATAGCACACACACACACACACACACACACACACACACACACACACACACACACACACACACACACACACACACACAGTAGCGGCTGAGATTCAAAGGATATTTGACTGCTATTTCAAGCAGGTTAAGTCACTACGTAGAGGCTTCTCCTCATCATTTCGTCTTCTTTAGGCAGTAATGAAGAACAGGAATTATAGCTAATGTATTTCTATAAATTTTCAATAAAATCTTCAATTTAATTGGAAATAAATTTACACATTAACAAAGATTTTCTTTCTCACTATTGTCTTCAACCGGAAGTCTTACCCCTCATCTAAAATTAAAATCTATGCATCTATTTCCTGAAAATTCTTTGACGTATAGCGCTTTGTATTATTGCACTTTTGGTACAATTTCTAGAGATTCTTTCTAAAAGAGGTTTGTTTTCTTTAAATATATCATCTTCAATATAAGCTCTTTGTTAAGCACCCCTTCTTACTTCCTCATTCACTTCTCTAAACGTATTTCAAGTACATTTTCTGAATTAATTATTCATTTATTTCTATCAATTCAATGTTTTATTTCCGTTATTTACATATTGCATCTACTGCACATAACATTTTTTAACCAGTTGAAGAATCGACATATTTTCATACATTCTTCCTACTATTTGCAAACTCGGTGGGAATTAATTCACCACACACTGTATTTCTTTGTATCTTACTCCTTTCAGGATTTCCTGAACGTTGTGTTACTGCTAATCGTAATATCCTCGAGTTTTCAATTGCTTTACAACATATAATTCCGGTAGACGTTGGCTTTTGATCTGCTTCACTTAAGAATTGTTTCTTCATTAGTATAGAAACGATTTTCTATAAAACTTCTCTTCTTTTTATTTCTATTTCTATTTCATGTCTTCTCTTGTAATGTTTATTCGATAATATTCCTAAACTAGTTCCAATCACCTGCTGTTATTCAATAAATTCATTTGATCTACGAAACTTTATTTGGATTTTTGATGAGTGTACACTCAAACGTCATTTTACATTGTTTGCCATTCATCTTCAGAATCGTTCCCAGGTGGCATCGGGAAAGAATGAAGAATGTAGTATTTCACTTGTCATGGCAATGTTAAACTAAGAGACTATAAATCAACTAAGGAATGATTATTAATTCCTGGCTGTCTGCATTATAGTTCTTCCTTATCTCTTAGCCAGAAGAGAAGGCGTAATAGCAACAACAACAACAACAACAACAACAACAATAATAATAATAATCCTTTCCGCGGAGGGCACAAAGCCTTGAAATTTTGGGAGAGGGGGCTAGTCGATTACACGTTTTGTCTTGGTATAAAAGAAGGGCTACAGCAAATATTCTGCTCAAACCACAGATTTGGATACGTCTTTCGTTCAACATCCTTAAGCAACCCTTATTCAGGGGCCTTTTGAGTGAGATGGGCTATTCGACTTGGAAAGAATTCTAACAGGGCACCACCTGCAAGGTCATGTGCTGATTATCTTGATACGAGATCAACATGTCGCGCACATATGGTTGTGATGCATGTACCAGGTGTACTCTCATCAGACGGGTAGTCATGATGGGTATACTGGGCTTCGTATATTTTAACCCAGTGTCACTTTGATGGCATGCACTGCTCTCTCATACAATAATAATAATAATAATAATAATAATAATAATAATAATAATAATAATAATAATAATAATAATAATAATAACAACAACAACAATACTAATAACACAATATATATCTACACTTATAGCTATCTATTTATCTATATATT
>NC_068995.1:44009016-44010301 GCF_001194135.2 Octopus bimaculoides | reverse complement strand
CACGAGAAAGGAACCATGAGGAAGGAAATGACTTTATACAGGGAGTTGAATTTGGATTATTTCCTACAGCCCCTTCAAACTTTTCTGAAACGGCCGTAGTTTTGGACTGATCCTTTCAATCGCCTCCTTTAATCTATTCTAACTGTATTTCTTACTTTCATGGTACTCCTTATAGTTTTTATGTTTATATTCTTATATTTCTATATTTTTATCATCTATGTCTTAGTATAAATATGTTGTTATTTAAATCGAATAATATCTCATGTCATACATGTGAAATATGAATTTGCTTGTCTGAATGTTTAAGACTAATATCTGAAATTTTTATCTTATACCAAATTTTATTAATCTTTAGCTCATATACGAGCGAAAAACGGTTGTACTATATTCTGGAGTCTTATCTCCATTAAAATTCCATTATTTCCATTAAAATGCTGCACAAATATAAACATGTATACTTAAGTATAAGACTCACGTTTTAGCATCGATGGTGAAGCTGGAAACGGATTACGAAGCAGCTGACAATATATGGAATATACTTGAATGTTCCTTACTTACTACATAGTGATATAGTGATATTTTAAAATCATTTAACCATTCGTGTAAGTGAAAATTTGCCGTCAATTCCTTCATATTTCTAGAATGCTGTAACTGAAGAAGGTTTATTTAATGCATGCATTTTCTATTATACATTACGCGAAACTGAAGGGTGCGTATTACATGATTTCAAAATATCATTATTTGGTTTGATATCATTGCACACACACACACACACACACACACACACACACACACACACACACACACACACACACACACACACACACACACACACACACACACACACGTGTTTGTGTGAAACTGTGCTCATATTCGTATTTTAATATATCGCATATATACGAATACATTTGTGTACATATATATAAATTTATAGTATAAGATTCAGAAGACTCGGTTAACAGTAATCACACAATAATCCAACAGAGAGAAGTATTGTACAGAGTTTTCATGCAGCTGAAATCCAGATATGGATATCTGTGTTCCTGTCCGCGCGTGTGTGTGTGCTTGCATATTCCTATGTGGTAATAAACACTCATGAATTTTGGAAGGCATAGATTAATGAGACATTCAACCACTGTGCATAGCAGCTAACTAAATATTACTTGCAGCTATGACTACTGTGTTTGTGAGAAACATCAGACTGAAGGAATCGATCTCGAGTACACCCATACAAAGATTATCTGTGTATGTGTGTGTGTGTATATATATATATATATATATATAT
>NC_068995.1:44005243-44008787 GCF_001194135.2 Octopus bimaculoides | reverse complement strand
ATATGTATATACATTTCTGTATACACACAAGCACACACACGTCCATAGCATACATATTTATACTGGCATATTTCTGTTGCCGACATGTGTAAATACTTCTAAATTTTGTTTCTCTTTAATGATGTTGGAATAAACATCATATCAGTTCAAGAATAACAATAACGCTAATGGAAGCTCCAAGGTTAACAATATTGGCAGATATTCTTATTATGGTATATATATAAATATCCCATATTTAGCTTAATTTTTAATGATGGCGTGTTGGGGGAGTTATGATTGATTTAGTAATGAATATGAAAGAACTTAATTTATCAAAGATATTTCAACTGATTACAACAGTTTCGGCTTGTAGCGTTATCCGTTAACTAATCTTGGGAAATCTGAGAATTTTATCTAATATTTGCAATCCATCTCATTTATGGTACAGATCTCTTATGAGAGTGTGTCCAATTTATGTAGCCATCTTTCTTCGCCGTATTTCTTACAAATGGTTTCTAACTTCATCCAATCAATATTCTCGTTCTTTTGTTTGTTCAATTTATCCCACATCGCTGTTGTCATTTCGCATTCACTACAATTAATAATTTATAGATGTTAGCGATTTTCTGTGGTACTACTAATATTTAAATTCTTAACAACGTTAAAGCCTCTCCATTGGTTATGATATACATGTACAGACACTCTCTCTCTCTCTCTCTCTCTCTCTCTCTCTCTCTCTCTCTCACACACACACACACACACACACACACACACACATACAATAAATAAGGAAATTAAAGTTTATAAGAGAAAGGAGATAATTACAGTTTGACTGTGGCTGTTGGTTTGTGGTTTTAATCAGATAATGAAAGGTAGCACCTATTACCGTTTTGAGGGTCACGTTGGTGGGAGGAAAGGAGAGAGTTATTCTAAGAAAGAGAACTGGTATGAATAATTGCAACAGAGCTGGGCCACCGTTGCTCAATATAAACCACACGTCTGAGATGTGTGCGGAAGGCTTGGCAATATTTCCCGAGGAAGAATGCCACATGCATGCAAGCCACCGATGCCTATCCAAGAGAAAGGCTGTCAGTTTTACCGATGATCCATCGCCACAGTTTGCTACTTATCCTATCGACCTCGATAGGATAAAGGGCAAAATTGGCCTCTGCGGCATTTGAAGTCAGAGTATGGAGAATAGGAACGAATACCAAGAAGTAGCATATCGAACACTCTAAAGAATTTGTCAGTTCACCGCCTGATGACACTGCGGTCCGCATCAAATTCATCTAAGGACGATGAAGTTGTATTGGCCTTAAAGTCAGGCGACAGAGTAACTCAGGGACCTAGTAACAGGAACTATCTTACCCTGCTCATCAGTTGGGGGCCTCCACACCGTTTTATTTACACAGTTTTACTCCAAGGATTTCGTTGGTTTAGAGCCTTGACGGACGGTACCTGTCCAAGGTGTTATGACTAAATACGAAACCACTTACGTAACGAACATTTTAACCAGACGCCTATGATCAAACTGATCTATAATCAAAGATGAAATAGGCTCCACCCATACCATCTTATCGATTGTATATCAGCGACTACTTTACCTAAAGTACGATTCATTATTCAAAATACTAGGGAATAACTTGAAGTAAACTTAGTTCCTATTTAATGTGAGTGAGTGGAGGGCTGAATGGGGTATTGAATAAGGATATTAAATTGGGGTCATTTGGTTGAATGGAATCTGGTAGGGTTTGAACCTAGAAAATGCATAAACATAACCTAGAACATGCATAAACATAACTTGATGATTTCCTCCATAGACAAGAATTAGAATTTTTGTTGGGAGAGTTTAGTCGATACCATGAATTCCATTGCTTGTTTGCTACTTTGTTTTATCAACATCGTATGATGTAAGGCAAAGTCGGCTGCGGCGATGTTTGAACTCAGAATATAAATTGCAGGAATAATACCGCTATAAATGTTGACCGAATTTCTAACAATTCTGCTAATCCATGGTCCATCGGTCCGATAAATAACAGTTTCTAATTTAGATGTAAGACAGCAATTTTGAGGGGAGGGGATAGAGGATACCATCGGACCCAGGACTTGGCTGCTATTTTATTTTATCCATTTCAGAGAGATGTAAGGCGAAGTCGATCTCAGTGGCATAAGGAGCTGAAAGAAGCCAGCAGTTTCGGGCGTAAGCTGTTTACATCAATACCCGTGCTCTGAAAGGACAAACGGTAAAGTCGACCTGGGCATAAAGAGGTGAAATAATACCGCAAGGTACTTTGTCCAACGCCTTACTGATTCTGCCAACCAATTGTCGGTTTTTATAAACAATAAAAAGCCATTTCTAATGCTGCTCTCAAATTTTGGCACAAAGCCAGCAATTATGGAGTAGGGCGTAAGCCGATTACATCGACACCAGTGCTCAACTAGTATTTTTTTTATCGACTCTGAAAGGATGAGGCAAAGTCAACTTCAATGGAATTTGAACTAAGAACGTGAAGACGGACGGATTGCAGCTGCGCTTTTGCCTGGCGTGCATTAGCGATTCTGCCAGCTCGCTGCCTTACAATAATTATTTCTAATATTGACAGAAAGCAGCCATTAAATTGATCCTTATGTAGTAGCATGATTGAAAGGTCTTTTAAACGGGATTTCTATCCGATTTGTTCTGTTCACTATCATTGTGTATGCTGTAATTATACACATTCAACGGCTTCTATATCACAATAATATTAAAGAATTTGTGTTGAGGGAGGTGTTGAGAAGTGACTCTGAATCAGCTAAGCGTAAGATTTTATTTAATCCAAGGTTGAGCCAAGTTGGGCTAACAACTATTCATCAAAAGTGTTCCAACAATGACAATCCCGCCTGTTTGTTTCACACATCGTATGCCTATTTCTGAATCGTTCAACAATATTATATATCACCTGCTCATGATTATGACGGTAGTGGTAGTGGTGTTAGTGGTGACGATATTACTGGAGATGGAGGTGGCAGTGGTGGTAATGGTGGTGGTGCTGCTGTTGCTGATGGTGATGGCGGCGGTGACGATGGTGACGACGACGACGATGATGAGAATGACAACTATGACGATGACAATCACGATGATGATGATGATGATGATGATGATGATGATGATGATGATAATGATGATGATGATGATGATGATGATGATGATGATGATGATGAACGTAATGATTCTGACTATTTCTGTGTTGCCATATTCTTTAAAGAACTGTCGCTCTATTAAGAACAAAATGAAATATTTCTGTTCTAACCACCTTTATTTTTCTTCAATGCACCTCTTTATCTTAAAACATGATCACCATACTAAAATTTAATGTGGAAATTTAAAGAAACCGACATAAATCAAATAAGAAAAAGAGAGAGAGAGAGAGAGAGAGAGAGAGAGAGAGAGAGAGGAAGGGAGAGGGAGAGAAAGAAAGAGATAGAAGAGAAACAATACATCAACAAAATACATTCTAAAACATTCCATCAACCAATCAGCATTAGACAACTATTTTTCGCTTTTCTTTGTAAATGATTTCTCTTA
>NC_068995.1:44004134-44004912 GCF_001194135.2 Octopus bimaculoides | reverse complement strand
TATATATATGTAGCACTGGATTACTTCTTTGGAAATCTATTTTTGTTCCAATGCAAGGCACTAGAAAATAGAAGAAAGCACAAACCACACACAACTAATTACTTTCATGGTAATGATTCTGATGACGTACTATAATTATTAGTATTGTTATTATTATCATTATTTAGAAGTGAAAAAAAAATCATCATTAACATTATCCTCCTCCTCCTCCTCTACCACCTCTTCCTCCTCCTCCTCCACCTCCTCCTTGTCGTCTTCATTATTATCATTATTATTACTGGATAAACCTTTCAAATGATTAAAAGTTAATTGTCAAAATGAATGTGTAATTATAATTTCCTGGCGGCATACGCATTACAAATAACCTTGTGTTGTGTGCCGGTTATTTAGTTTGTCTTAATATCTGACCATTAATCTCAATCGTGAATGGAGGATAGATCGATTTATTCGAATCTTCCTTGCATTATTTATTGTGATTTCAATAGACAGGTAAACGTCACCAATGAACATTTGATTGCAGTAGGATGTGCAGCGATATTCAAATTTGAAACTGTACGCAACTACTTTTCTGGTCACTTCTGTTTCTTTAAAATATTGGTGCGTTTCAGTTATGACGAAAACCGTATTTATATACAGACCTATCTATCTATCTATCTATCTATCTATCTATCTATCTATCTATCTATCTATCTATCTATCTATCTATCTATCTATCTACTACACCTACCTACTTACCTATCTGTGATACACAATCCCTATTGATCGCCCCCCCCACGTT
>NC_068995.1:44002554-44004091 GCF_001194135.2 Octopus bimaculoides | reverse complement strand
AGCTCTACTTTGTAATTTGTCCATTTTCTGTATTTAGCCCTGTGTGGCTATAATAAAAAGATATCTATCTGCCTGTCTGCATGTCTGCATGTCTGCCTGTCTGCCTGTGTGTCTGTCTACCTACCTACTTTACCTATGTATGTATGTATGTATGTATGTATGTATCTATCTATCTATCTATCTATCTATCTTAGAAAATTCTCTTGGATTCACAAAAAAGGCAACAAATTGTGGAGAATTGCCAACTAATTTCACTTAACACTCCTCTCATTAAATTATTTGAGTGAGTATTAGATCTCGAGTAACTCACATTCTGGAGAGTCACAGCCTGCCTATTCCCAGCTAGCATAGCTTTCGCAATGGCAGGCTTTGCCTAACACAGCTCCCGCGTCTCTTTGATGGCACCTTAAAGGCTCTGGGTGATGGCTCCAGTGCAGGTTCCATGCATCTTGACTTCAGCAAGACACTCGACAAGGTTGATCAAAACATGCTATTAAAGAATCTATTCAACATTGGAAATCGAGGAAAGCTATGGATTGAATGTTTTCTGATGGACATTAAACTGCAGCTTTTTACATTTTCTCATTCCCAGGGAGATCGAACTAATCCACATAATTTAAGGACTTGTCGTCCGGACACTATATGTCTGTTAATTCGATAGGCTAAATTATCTATATGTTGATTGGATAGACTAAAGTATGTATACGTTGATTGGATGAAGTCTTTACATGCCAAGTTAAAAAGGCCAAATCTGTATATTTTTGTGTAATTGTACAAGTCCAAACATGTTGAATTAATAGATGGAGTTTGTAGATATTGTAGTAATAGGTCAAGTTTTGCATTTGTTCAACAAATACACACAAACACACACACACAAACAGACACACACACCCACCCACACACACACACACACACACACACACACACACACACACACACACACACATTTATATATATGGCTTGATAGATTCTGAGAATCCGCAAGAGCAGATTGTGATTACGTCTATGTTGATTTAATACGAACAGCTCGAATATATTGAATGGCTTGGCGCTGTATGAAGTTATTGATTTTTTTAGAGACAAATTTTAAACGGTGTTTGTATATACACAACTTTCACATGTTCACTAGAAATATATAGCTCTTAAATGCTGAGAATAGAGAATAGAGAAGGTGTCTAGATTTTAAGTGAATGATATTTCTTTCAGACGATACAAATGTCTCTGCTTTATATTACATATCGAAATAACGTGATTCTTGTACTCTTTACATCACTAAGCAACGACACAGTGCATTAGTATCAATGATTTTAGACCAATTAATGTATGCATTCGTAGATACATACATACATACAGACAGACATACACACAAACGAGCAAATTCGTATGTGATCGGTCTTTTGCTGAACCGCTATGTTCGATGGCGGAGTACAAGCACAAGCACTAAGACGCAGACACACACATAGTCATACACAGGTATTTCTCTCTCTCTCTCTCTCTCTCTCTCTCTCTCTCTCTCTCTCTCTCTCTCTCTCTCTCT
>NC_068995.1:44000616-44002463 GCF_001194135.2 Octopus bimaculoides | reverse complement strand
TTCAGAATGCTTTGGTCTACCCGCGGTTATTGTAGAAGACATTTTCCCAAGATGTCACCTCGTGGTAAGTGGTGGGTAAGTGCCTTCTACTATAGCCGCTCAACCATTCCTGTGCGCGCGCACGCACACACATACGCACTCACTCACAGACACACACACACACACACACACACACACATACACACACACACATATATACACACACTCACACAAATGTAGGTATATATTAATACTTTTTCAGATTAAACCAAAGTGCCATGTTGTCTACATCTATTAACATTTTCTCTTTGTGTTATTCATTTTTGATCTGTTAGAATTGGTAAAGGCATTAACAGTTATCCAGCAACTCAAAGAAATATCCCCGGGAATTGTTTTACACTTTTCGGTCAATATTTTAGTCTCTAAACATTCTACACCGACTTCTTTAATTGTGAAGCTACTGAAAGAAAACTGAATTAAGAGCAAGTAGTTCTGTAAAAACGCACATTTAATTCTTGTAATATATTTTGTTGTAAAGATCCATGGCACTAACTTTAATGGAATATCTTTATCATGGAATATTCTTTGGAGACTAGAATATTTCCATGAAAATGTCATTTGATTTAAAAGTGTCATTTCTTTTCGTAGCTCTAACAAATTTAAGAACAAACTTCTCTTTAGAAAATTCTTCCAAATCAAATGAATGTTTGTTCTTACAAGTAGAGTTTAGTAAGAGCATTTGGTACGATTTGCTAGGATGAGCTTAATGCTAAACAATTACGAATGTGTAAAGATAAAAGCTTATACTAGTATTTGTTTTAAACATTATTTGTAAAGTTGTGAAATACTGTTTCGACAATAGCATAATAATAAAAGTTACGCGATGTTCTGCAGGCGTAAATCTTGTTGCACGGTACTTTATCTAATATGGATTCACTGCTATTTAAAACGATCATACATTTACGGACCAAACATACGCATATGTGCGCACATTTGTAAGCATTCTTTAAAATTTCATTAAGCAGGTATGTACACACACATATATACACTTGCTCTCCTACAAACAAACTTTTGTTGTTGGCACTCCGTCGCTTACGACGTCGAGGGTTCCAGTTGATCCGATCAACGGAACAGCCTGCTCGTGAAATTAACGTGCAAGTAGCTGAGCACTCCACAGACACCTGTACCATTAACGTAGTTCTCGGGATATTCAGCGTAACACAGTGTGACAAGGCTGACCCTTTGAATTACAGGCACAACAGAAACAGGAAGTAAGAGTGAGAGAAAGTTGTGGTGGAAGTACAGCAGGATTGGCCACCATCCCCTGCCGGAGCCTCGTGGAGCTTTAGGTGTCTTCTCTCAATAAACACTCACAACGCCCGGTCTGGGAATCGAAACCACGATCCTATGAGCGCGAGTCCGCTGCCCTAACCACTGGGCCATTGCGCCTCCACACAAACAAACTTACGCATAGTAAAAACCCAACAAAACACAAAACCACTATGTCCCGGGATATGTCTTCGAATTAAAGAGAATACCTTTGTCAGACTGTTTTTATTAAACAAGCATCTACATTTATGTTAGTACATATATACTTGATATATGTGGATATGTATATCTCTCTCTATATATATGTGAATATGTATATCCATATCAATCTACCTATCTATCAGTGCGCCTGTTCTCTCCTCCCCTTCTCTCTCTCTCTACACACACGCGCACACACTCAGACACACACACATACACACACACACACACACACACACACACACGCGCGCGCGCGCACGCGCACGCGCACATGTGTATGTGTGTGTAACCTAAAAATAACATCTTAAGATAAACACTGGCCAACAAACTCTAACTTTTTT
>NC_068995.1:43999323-44000606 GCF_001194135.2 Octopus bimaculoides | reverse complement strand
TTTTTTCTGCTGCTCTAAGTTTCAGACCTGTTTTGGGGTAATTTAAAGTCACTGAGTTTAAAAAGTTTTTTTTTTTTTTTATCAGAACAGGGAAAAAGATCTCTTAGCATTCTTTACGACAGGGAAAGATTTTGTTTAATGTTGTGGCGTGGTGGGACTATTAAACGGGATGCACAGCGGAGTTCAAGGTCAATCTTTACGAAACGGGTTTACTCTGCGTGCTTTAGCTTAGTTACTAAGGCGACAGTCTGGATACTTATTGATCAGACCTCGTACATATACATACATACAAACACTCACACACACACACACACACACACGCACACAAATACACACACACACATATTTACAAAGTGTTAAAAACAAAGGGTTTCGCTCAGAACGCCAGTGTTACCCCCTGATCTAGTTTTTTTCGGTGACGAATAACCCGAGCTAAACCGAAAATTCTTTTTTCATTATAAAAATCGGTGAACACGACATTTGATAATTTGTGCGAAAGGTAGACACTTTAGAATTTAATATACGCACTAGAAACACCTTAATAATTCGTATACAAACATAGAATGGCAATAGCTGCAATATTTAGTATCTTAGAAACTTCTCAAAGCAGAGAAATCTTTGTCAAAAGCACAGAGCTAATAATACCGGTGGATTGCTAATCTTATCTATTAATGGGTTAAACTATGTCTAAATGATTTTCTGACTCATTCTGGAACCATAATCGATTCTGGTATTAAAATTTTGAGTTCGTTGTACAAAAGATATTTAACCACACTGCCGAGTTCAAAGAGTTAGGATTAGGAAGATGCCTTTGAGTATATAAGATTATAAGGATTAACATGAAAACAGATTTAGCTTCAGATTAATAGCAAAGAAAGTAGAGTGGTACATTTTACGAAGTTACGTACTCTATCGGTCATATGTTTGTTTGACTGAAAAATGATTAATTTTTCCTGATGTGATCAACGTAACTGAAATGATATTTGCTTGTTTGAAAATTTATCTTGTACAGAAGGTCCTTGGAATCGGGTTATTATCGATGTTCATAAAATTGGTCGTGATGCCAGGGATTAGGAAAGACATGGTCAGAATCGTAGACATAGTAGTAGTAATAATAGAATTGTAGGTCGTTATTGCCATATCTATCTATCTATCTATCTATCTATCTATCTATCTATCTATCTATCTATCTATCTGTCTGCCTATCTCTCTGCCTGTCTGTCCAGCTGTCTGTCCAGCTGTCTGTCCAGCTGTCTGTCCAGCTGTCTGTCCAGCTGTCTGTC
>NC_068995.1:43997338-43999172 GCF_001194135.2 Octopus bimaculoides | reverse complement strand
CCTTCCCCCTCCCAAAAAGAAAAGCTCTACATTGTATTTGTCCCATCTTCGTTGAGCCCTGTGTGGCTAATAAAAGAAATGTATCTATCTGTTTTTGTACCTGTGTCTGTGTGTGCACGATTACATGCGCCCGTGCGCCCGCCCGCTTGCGTTTGTGTTGTGTAAAGGCGCATGGGATGATCGCGATTTCGATTTCCACAAATGAGAAATGAATAAAACACTTCATTTTCTGTTATTCCTTTCCTTTCAACTGAAAATGAGTTACAGCAGCCTGTGAGTACTATCCAGTGGGGAGTACTGTATCTTAGTCATATGTACGGCATAGACACCAAGATAAAGTCCGACCTTATGATCCAGTAGGATCATGAAAGACCTAAACTATAACATACATACACGCACACACACGTATTGTATATAAATGTATATAAATATAAGTATGTATGAATATACATACTCTTATTATATACATGTGTGCATGTGTGTGTATGTGTGTGTGTGCGTATACTTGTGAATGTTTGATAAACCAGATGACAGATTAAATGAACCGGAAATTTATTTGGCGAGATGGAATTACGAATGAAGAAATCTTTCTGAGAAAGAAATCCACGTCGTTACGTCTGTTTCGAATTACAGATCACATTTTGTACCTCTCAGCCAATCAGCATGTGCTAACTGCAATGATGTGGATACTGGAAGAAGGAGAATGGAGCCAAAAACATTTGGAGCCGGACAGGAAGTCCTGAATCGCATGAATATTTGCTGTAGAGGTGTTAAGAGAACATCATTCATAAGAGAACATCGACAATAGTGGCAGAAATTGTTGCGTTATGTCTCTCACATCATGGAGGCCCTAAGCCTATGGCAGTAAGCGATGATGGTAACGAAATATAAATTTCGATTTTGAAATATGTCAGACAAAAGCGCCCCAATAAGATTCCTGTAATGTAAATACGCATACGCTATGATCTTAAATATGCAATATAGTGAGTTAAGAGATTACCTTCATATATAAAATAATTCTATTATTTGTATTTTAAATGAAGAAATAAGAAGCAATCGGTGAATCTAAAATTTTAGAAAATATAGATAATACCATAGAAGAGCGTCTATGAAAACAAATGAAATGAAAACAGCAAGGAACTAATTCCAATAAAATTAGATAATCATAATTTTCTGAAAACATTGACGATGCATATTGGAATGCATAGAAAGAATCTGCATTGGATACCAAATCCGACTGAGTGCCTCCTGGTTTCATAATATAAACTTCCTATTTTAAACTGATCCAAAATAAAATATTTGATCAAAATTTTATGTCAATCTGTGTTTCAAAAACCAGCTTAATAACGGTCGAGTTCTTTACTAAATTCTTTCTTCATTATTTTCGAAATTAATTGAAATAACGGTAGTATATTTAAGCAGAAATATATGCTTCTATTTCAATAAATTTAGATCAACAGAATATGAATTACATTAACTCAACAGTAGAGGGTGGAAATGAACTCATGGAAACCATGTGCCAAAAATATGGAGAATGTATTTTCGATGTTCATCATATTAGAGTAGATCTGGTCGTTAACCTTAATATGTTTCGCTACGATAAGACCTTTTCAGTGAAACATTTTCTATGCAGTTGGAAAAGCGTCAAAGAAACGATGCGTATATATAATAAAAATAGGAATGAAATGACGATGATTATGAACATAAATAATGTGACAGCAGAGCTTATCGTTTACTTAGTGCTAACAGAGATATTTGTAGTGGTAAACGCTGGTGGTGAAGAAACATGTGACGGTGTTGATGAAGGTGGCTACGTTGTATTCTAATGTTTGCT
>NC_068995.1:43997073-43997328 GCF_001194135.2 Octopus bimaculoides | reverse complement strand
CATCGAAATTGCATTCTCTCATATATTACCTTTTTATTTTTACATTTTGTATTTTTAAAACACTGAAAATTATAAATCCTCTCAACACAGTCTTTTATGCTTCAAGTGCTCACGGATATTTCCATTGTTTCTTTATAATAAGGCATAATTTGTAATTCATTAATATAAATACATTACCAGAGACATGCATACTACTACTACTACTACTACTACTACTACTACTACTACTACTACTACTACTACTACTACTACTAC
>NC_068995.1:43995215-43995512 GCF_001194135.2 Octopus bimaculoides | reverse complement strand
GTGGTGGTGGTGGTGGTCGTCGTCGTCATCATCATCATCATCATCATCATCATCATCATCATCATCATCATCATCATCATCATTACAACAACAGAAGACAATAGCAACAACCGAAAGAAAGCCAAAATTCATCGATTACTGCAATTAGAACCATATATGGAGTGTAAATCATATTTTCTATTCAACAGCTAAAACATCATACATACATACATACATACATACATACACATATATAGATATGCACATATATAGATATGCACATATATATATATATATATATATATATATATAATATAT
>NC_068995.1:43988730-43995205 GCF_001194135.2 Octopus bimaculoides | reverse complement strand
AATCATAAATATACAGGTAATTGTTAATTTTATTACTAATTGACGATTCCCTGCCCTATATCTATATATAATATATATATATATGTGTGTGTGTGTGTGTGTGTGTGTGTGTGTGTGTATACAGAATGAGTTATCGGCTTATCCGGTAGATTGCTTCCACGAGTCTCCGAGTAACCAGAAATCGTGTAAATAAAGAGAGATACTCTTTTTATGTATATTATCGATAAAAACACACAGACAAGATTGAAACAATTAGTTATTGAATTCGGAAGAAAACGAGCGATTATCGTATACACACACACGTACACTTAACACTTACACTTAATCTCCCAACACATGTACCCACACACACACACATACACAGAGTTTTCGTACATAGTCTCCCTACATGCAAGCCCATATACAAACATATTTATGGGTAATTTTTTCAACCTATTAACGGTTATTATTTATATGTTCGATATTTGTGTTCCGTGTACAAACGTTTGTCTTTGTATATTCCGAAACACCTTTGGACCAAATTCTTTTTTAATGCAGTTGACACCCACGGATAAAGAGATCCTGTGTTAAGAGAGCAACATCACGTTTACGTCCGATTGGTATCTGACGGAAGAAGTTCCTGGTTATGTTAAATATGCGTTTCATTCTTTCGTCAATAGCTCGCTGTGACCGTCGATTCTGATTGGTTTAAATTATTTACGATAGTGTAGGTTCTTTGTGTATTTCTTATTGTTTCTTGATAGAGTATGTGCTGGTGGTTAGTGGGACAATATATATATATATATATATATATATATATATATATATATGTATATATATATATCCTTTCCTTCTGTTTCTCTCTTTCTTAACAAAACAACAGATACACTCAAATAGATTTCGAACCCGCATGCGGGTGACTTTGCCGGATGGTTATTTTGTCTATTGCCACTACGCTAAGTTTATGGCTCAATTGAATTTTAAGCTCCAATTTATAAATAACAAAGTGTCTAAACCTTTGACTTCGATCAAATGGATTTACAAAAACGAAAGCAAAAATAAATAAATAAATAAATAAATGTAATTATGGATGCATATGGTAAATAACTTGGAATGGTGTTTTCGATTTGGCGTTAAACAGAACAAAATAATAGTTTTGGTTATGTAGTATTTATTTCTTTAATTGTGTTGCTTTTGAACTAATTTAATTTTAACCTGTTTCCCAATAGAATAAAATAGTCCCCAGCTATTTCAATTGTTCTTTTCTCACGGAAATTAACATTCTATTTTGTTGTCTTAAAAATATTCCGTCCTTACTCTTTCGGAGAAAATATTCTTTCAAGAAGTCAGTTTAAACTGGTCAATATCAATTACATTTATTCGTTCTTCAGATTTTGTCTCTCACTCATGCAGTAGCAAAAAATTGACACAGTAGAGTGTTGGTTGGGCTACTTTACTGTCCTAATAATAACCATACTGCTCTGTAAACTATAAACAATTGGATCAAGGTGACGAGCTGGCAGAATCGTTAACTTGCCGGGCAGCATTTCGTCCGTCTTCACCTTCTGAGTTAAAATTTCGCTGAGGTTGACTTTATCTTTCATGATTTCGGGGTCGATAAAATAAGTTCCAGTTGAGCATTGGGGTCCATTTCATCGACCAACCCCTCTCCCAGACTTGCTGGCTTTGTACCAAAATTTGAAATCGATAAAATGCTGAATCAATTTGAACAACATTAGCTCTTGTCTTTCAGTATCATTGCTGTTCAACTGACTATTATCTTAGAAACAAGCCAGAGGGTGAATCAAATTTTCTATTGCACGCACGTCAAATTATCTTAGAGCCAAGCTAGAGGGCGAATTCAATTTACATTAAAATTTCTATTTGTGGTTAAAACCATTGAACTTATTTGCATACTTTTGGACATAAACATTCTTCACTTTGGTTCCAAAAGTCTAAATATTTTTATGCTGTAGGGAAGAAATCATTCTTTGTTTCAATCAGAAGAGATAAATATAGTGAATGTGTTTGATTTCAAGTTCCGTTAAAGTGTCCTGTCTTTCTTTGAAATGGATTTCCTATAATACAATACGATTAATATCCCCTGGTTAATTATATCAACTCTGTAGTAAAGAGCAAAATGTGAGATTGGTTGGAATTCTGTGAAGAGAATTTACTTCTGACGAGGACCCAAGTATCGTATAAATAAGGATAAAAGCGATGAATGGAGACAAGTGGTATGTGGATATTAACGGGAAATCAGAGGCGATATGAACACGAGGAACCAGAAATGAGGGTAGAACACCATTTAACACAATAAGGAAGGATAAAAAATTATAATTCATGGAAATAAATAGAAAAAGTAAAAATATTGAGTCAATGGCTTCTGTGTCTCTCGCTCATACCGGTCCTGTGTCGAACGCACCGGCCTGGTACACATCGTCCGGCAATTCCTTCTTTCTCACAAATTTCGCCCCTCTGGAATCTAAACCTGACGGTTAAAACTGAATATTAACAGCATGAAACTTATCTATCTTGAAAGGTCTGTAGAGGTCACGGGTGCCGCCTCGTCATACAGAGTCAGTAAGTAACAAAAAAAACAAAAAAACAAAAAAAAACAACAAAAAATGATTTCGGAGATAGAAAGAAGAAAGTAAGATTGAATAATAACGAGAATGAAAAATGTAACAGAATAACAAGAGAAAATATGAGGAATAGAATTGGTAAGGTACGAACGGTACCGAGTACAAACAATAAAAAATAATTCGTTTTGAGGAAAACATCCTCATGAAAGTCAGTTATGCTTGCAGTAGATTAGTAGATTGACCACATCCAAATAATATTCCTTGTCTTTTACGACAAAATATTTGGAAGTAATTGTTATGTGGTAACCAAATTCAAAAACTCTCTAAAGATCATTGTCTGGCATCTTTAAACTACACAATAACTGAATTTCTTAATAAAACTTTTGTTGATGTCTTTGAAACGAATCTCTTCAATTTTGGAATCATTTTGAACCTATCTATAATCATATTTCTGTATAATCTAACATCTTTATAACACACTGTATCTTTGCTATGATTTCCGCCGTAGTAGTTCTATGCTATGTTGAATCTATTTTGGAGTTGCCCTGTATACGTTTAGACGTTACGGAGCCTCATTATATATAGGATGCACGGTTGAAGCTACAATTTTCATCAGTTGATTAATATCCTCATTCTGGCACAATTCAAATATATTTATAACATCATATTATTCTCTTGGTTATCATTTTAGTTAGGTAGAAGCAGATCAATAAATTTTGCACATAGTTCAACATAGTGTAAATGTGCAAAGCTTCGTTTGTAAATTTTCATAATTAATAATTTTCAATAATTGTTGATTTCAAGAAAATATTACCGTTTGAAAAGACAAAAAGAAAACAACAATTACACGCGTAAAACATGAAGTTAAAACGAAGCAAAATGATAAACTATCTATCTATCTATCTATCTATCTATCTATCTATCTATCTATCTATCTATCTATCTATCTATCTGTTTGTCTGTCTGTCTGTCTGTCTCTCTCTCTCTCTATCTATACTGAGGAGAAATATATGTGAATAGTTATTGCATATAACTGGTCAAAAAATTATGTACACACGCTCACAGACATACGTATATGTGGGCGTATATATATACATATATACAAGATCTGATCAATAAGTGTCCGAACTGTTGCAATAGTAACAAAGCTAAAGTACGTAAAGTGAAGCCGCTTAGCTCAACGACCGGAAGGCACCAAAATAATAGAAAATAACAGTAAGCGAGAAAACGGATAAAGAATTAAAAAGCATACCTATGAAAATTATGCAATTCAGAGGCTCATATACCATGGTCTCCGGTTCTGGCCCGATGGGCCGCAACCTTCTTCAGTATGAGTTACTGGGGTAAAAATTCCAGATCTGCCACACTATAAATCCATCAGCGTTCTGGTTTGCTTTGCACCAAAAACCAGTCCGCATCGTGCAAATATTTATGAGCAAAACATTCGAAATGTTTACATTCGAAATAAGGTGTTACTACTGTTAATACCACTTATGGTAAACATTTTTAACTGATAATATTATCAGTAGTAACATAAGCGCTTCACAGGTTTAATAGCATTATATAGCATTATATAACATATAACATTAGCACGAAGCATTAGGATGCTGTAAGCATCAACGTATTTAGAAATGAGTGCTAAAGTGTCAATTCAACCGCCGGAAGGCACCAAAATAACAGTAAGTGAGAAAACGGATAAAGAATTAAAAAGAATACCTATAAAGGTTATGCAATTCAGAGGCTCATATATCATGGTTTCCGGTTCTGGCCCGATGGACCGCAACCTTCTTTAGTATGAGTTACTGGGGCAAAAATTCCAGATCCCGAACTACTTACAAGGATTTGGTCGACCCGAGGTTATAGTAGAAGACACTTGTCCACAGTGTTATGCCGTTGGATCGAACCTGGAACCATGTGTTTGGGAAGCACGATTCTTACCACACAGCCACGCCTACGCGTGCATGCGTATGTGTATTCTTATATATCTAAACCAAGCGGTTTTATTTGTTTATTTGCATCATTATCTTTATGTACATATGTAGTGTGTGTGTATGTGTATATGCATATATGCACGTGTTTATATATATATATGTACGCATGCTTGAAAGAACGTATGTTTGTATGTATGTATATATGTATGTATGTATGTATGTATGCCTGTATGTATATATGTATATATGTATGTATGTGTGCATGCATGTATTTAAATATATCTGTGATCGTAGGTGCCTGCTTGTGGACGTGTTTTTAAATGTGTGAAAGCTGGGATAAAACCTAATAAGAAAATTGATGTTCGAAATTTAAGAAAGAATTGTTGTGAATATATATAAGTTAAAAAGAGAGAACTATATTTATACATATATGTGTGTGTGTGTGTGTGTGTGTGTGTGTGTGTGTGTATTGTGCTAAATTTGAACAAATTCAAATTTTAGAAAACCAGTGAAAAATAAGGAGGTGTAGAAACTAATCGATACTTCAGGTTTTAGAAAATAAAAAAAAAAGATTAACGTAGAAGTTAAATGAAAACATAACACAGCTGAACACTTGTGTTAGATTATATTAAAATATCGTTTAGTGAATTGATTTCAGCAGAAATGTATGAGGAAAGCTATAATTTAATAACGGCTAAGGGAAACTAGAGTATAATCACAAAATTTAACGGCTGAAATAGGTAATTTATAATGGATTTGTTAACTAATTCTGTACCACCCTGAATGGTGTTAGAAATAAATAATTGTATGTCAGTTTAGTGTCGAAAGATACGGTTTCGTACTTATATAATTTGGAATTTTATGTCGAAAAGTACATCTATTTCTTTATTACTCACAGAGGGCTAAACACAGAGTGGACAAACAAGGACAGACAAAGGGATTAGGTCGATTACATCGACCCCAGTGCGTAACTGGTGCTTATTTAATCGACCCCGAAGTCGACCGAGGCGTAATTTGAACTCAGAACGTAGCGGCAGTCGAAATACCGCTAAGCATTTCGCCAGGCGTGCTAACGATTCTGCCAGCTCGCCGCCCTATATATCATGTATGCGAGGTAGTAGTAGTGGGAGTAGTACGGGGGGCATATGCTATAACATCACGTTGCTGCATCCATCATATGCTGGTGATTCCATACTATTCCTGGTGTATAATGCCTCTGCAACATTCAGGCGACAACCCTCCAACCCATGGGTCTGGTCGTTTGGGTAGTTGTTGCTGGTGAGCGTTCTACGAGGTCGGACTACAAATCCTAAATCAATCTAGTTCTATATTTAAGAAATGAGGAATTATATACATTATTTACAATTGACGGATATTTGTCCTCATCTTGTTTGTTGTTAACTCAACGTTTCGGCTGATATACACTCCACCCTTCATCAGGTGTCTTGGGGGAATTTTCGAACCTTTAACGACTCGTGGATCAAACGTTGGCTCTGTTCATTGTGATACGGGTCCCCTCACTGCACTAGAGCAACGTGAAATAAAGTGTTTTGCTCAAGTACACAACACGCTGCAGGGTCTGGGAATCGAATCCACGACCTAGCGATTGTACGTGCAACAACCTAACATCCAGGTCATGCGGCTTTATGCGCCTTCATGTATTATTACATCAAGGGGGTTGGAGTTTCCATGTGTTAATATTTTCATATCGTATTTGGGAAAAGCAATGATTCTATGAGTTAGAATTTCACTTCCTTACCACATGGTTCTGATTTCGGTTTAACTGCGATTTTCATCTTGGGCAAGCATGTTCTATTGTAGTATCGGTTTGTCCGATAAACTGTGAATGGAATTTCGAAGACGGATATCGTAGCGAAGTCCGTACATCGTACGTGTATAAGCACACACACACACACACGCACACACACACACACATACGCGCGCGCATACATAACATATGTAGACACATACACATACATA
>NC_068995.1:43985176-43988720 GCF_001194135.2 Octopus bimaculoides | reverse complement strand
TATATATATATATATCTGTGTATATGAAAATGTCAGTCTTTTGCAGGTGTAAACCGACAAAAACCAACAAACCTGTATTTTAAAACAAGAATACTCTGTAGTATTTGTTACGCTCAAATTGTACAGATGATTTCAATAAACCAAATGATTGTTCCATTGGAGACCTGTAACCATTGAAGCTATAATTCACAAAATACAAAATGAAAAAAAAAATATTAAATAGCTGTTCAGTTTCTTTGTTTCAAAACATTTACCAATTCTTTACATGATTTACTGCAAAATACAAAAAAAATTGATATCTCATTCTTATGATTTCAAATCAGGCTACAGTTATGTAGTCATATATTCGACGTGGTTCCACAAAATATATGAAGGACTTAAGAATAGAATATGTTTACTTGCGAGCAATTACAATAGTAAATATATTTTGATATATAGATTTCGTGGCTTCTGTTATTGAAGATATAATTAAAGAGCGTATTACCATTCCATCTTGGCCACCAACACTTGTCGGTTGTTTATGGTTGGAGTTTTATGTGAAACGAACCTCACAAACAATATTTCTTTCGTTATTGATTTGACGATCTTCTCCAGTACACTATCATGGAACAGACGACTGAATTGGTAAAAGTTTATTACTCTGGAGAAGTTTACTGCCGTTCTAGAGGCCATTGCTTGTAAAACATCGCCTAAAGCTGTGTTAAAGGTAATAGTTATGTCATAGAGATTGAATAAATCCTTTGTTGAATAAAGGTCATGTAACGCTTTTATATTTCTTTGAAAGATGGACAACAATAATAAGAATAGAAGGACACAACGAACAGCAGACGTATAAGTTTTACCTGATATTATATAACCAATAACTTGTGATATCTTGCTTTTTATAGCCATTCAGTTCTCAGTATCACATATAAGTAACAATGAACAGTGGAAATGATGAACCAAAGAAGCAAATTTTCCTTTTTTTTCCTTTTAATATTTCATTTGTAAGAAAGGCTAGTGCTCATGGCATTAGCAGACACCCGAAGACCGGCGGGACCAATAACATTAGCGTTTCTGTTGAATAAATGCTTGTCAATTGTTATAGGTATAAACACGCCTTCGGAGAAAATTT
Organism: Octopus bimaculoides; assembly: GCF_001194135.2. NCBI lineage: Eukaryota > Metazoa > Mollusca > Cephalopoda > Octopoda > Octopodidae > Octopus > Octopus bimaculoides. The sequence continues at coordinate 43,987,606 of NC_068995.1, read as the reverse complement.
CAGTGGGATAACGTTTTTAGCAAGGAGTTGGTATTATGATTAATGTGGGGGCTTGAGTTAGTGGATATGGCACGAAAGAGAAGAAAGAAGAGACGAATGACTCCGAAGGGTCTGGGTCTAACCAGCTCCGGACACCAGAAACCACTACTGAGAGGCTGATAGTGAGTGTCAAAAATTGTTGTTCTTTTTATTATGCATGCTGTGATTGTTTTAATCCTTCAAGTGTTACATTTGCTGTAAAAGGTAATACATTGAAGTTAACATAAGATTTTAAAAAAATATTGTGACGGTTAGAACCGTTTATTGACGACACCCGTTTCTCTACAAACTTCAGGCAATCACGTATTGGTGACTGTCACACTTAAAAGCTTAAATATGCAAATTAATAGTTTAACGACGTAGAATTTGATATGCATGATACTCCAAACAAGTATCGGTTTTGAATTTATTTAATTTAAATTAATCAATTATGTATCTTACATAATAACTGAAATAATTATGTTTATTGCTAATGAAACAACTATTGAAAAGAATTAAGCTATGAAGTATATGATAGATTCGCGGTTCTCTACTTTTTATACTAAATCCTTTGCTTTAAAAGATAATTTTTCACCTGGATTTGCTGCGATATAATAATATATTGGAGTTTAACGACCTATTATTAATTGGACTTTTAATTACACTAGATATATTTTTTGATGTTTATACTTCAGTTTTCTCTATATAGAATCTGAGAATGGGTAAAATGTAAGGGTGAAATAACATTAGATACAATTATATAAAACAAGAAAATATAATGTAAAGAATATCTTGTTTCACCTTTATTACAGCAATTTCTATATACAGCTAATTAATGATCTGGTTAAAAGAACATATCTATTCGTTCTTAATACGTTCTGAAATATCGATCGTAGATAGATGATCGCTGTTGTTTTATGCCACTGCAGAATACCTCCTTTGCTTAGACAATGTATCTACATAACGCACGTGATTTATAGGAGCAAGGGACTTTCGATACACCATAGTGTTTCGAGTCTATTATGTTTCTCCTCAGTCAAAGCTACCGCTCCTGACCAATGAATCTAACAAGAACACAAGTTATTGTTTACAGGAATCAACAAAGAAATTATTTGCTGGTGCAGCCTGTTGCCTGCCAAACATAATAATTTATGGGGTGTGTGTCGAGTAAGCGCGCTTGTTAAGAACATAGCCAACCAAAAGAGAGCAGGTGTTCTCCATTGTGAAAATTAAAAACAAGCAGCTATTCACATTCGGATCTGCCAGAATATGTTATTAATAAATAGAGACGTTATTGTTCTGGTGTGTTCTTGCTGTTCTATGTGCATCCCATGAGTTGTCACTATTGTTTTTATTGCTGTTATTACAGTAGTTGTCGTAGTAGTTGCTTTCTTCGTTCCCTCCCGACGTATACAGTCTTATATATGCGTCACAATGGCCAGAAGAGGTTATAATAGTCACATCCACCTTCTCTGTTTTAAACAATAGCATAAAATGGAGGAAGGGAAACTGTGTGTCACTCCTTACTACTGTTGTTGCTGTTGTTCTTGTTTCTCTTGCTGATCTTGTCGTTATCTTTACGTTGCTCAGGCTGGTGTTAACGACGTTGATCTTTTGTTGTTTTTGCTTCGGCTCCTGTTATTGTTGTTGTTGTTGCTGCCACCGCAGGCACTTCTAGAGCCTGCACTTGTATTTGTAGTTAGTTCTACCATTTCTGTGCGTGTATAAATGTTTACATGTGGTTTAGAATCTGTAGCTGCAAGGATGGCGGTGTGGTTAAGGAGCTCACTTTGCTAGCATTTTATTTCGGTTTCAATCTCACTATGCGATACCTTGGGCAGGTGACTCCTGGTCGTAAAATGTATTCTGAGTGAATTTAGTAGAAAATAAATGTTTAGAAACACATTATACATACATATATACATACACACATACATACATGCATACACACATATATACATACACACAAGACAGTACATATGTGTGTTTATATGACTTTGTGTAGTATATCTTTATGTATTTGCTGTGTTTTCCTTTTGATAGTCCAACGTTATTCATGTGAATTTCTTGTACAATATCTTCATTCCCCAAGAAAATTCATTTTTCTCTTCTCATCTTATTTACTATTTTCTCGACCGAGCTATAAAAATTCTTTGTAGACTCAGTTATTAAAAGTAATTATTCTCGAGATCATTTTCTGAGTTACCCGAAATTGTATTCAAACTCTGAACGAAATATGGAAAAAGAAAGAACAAAAAAAAAAAGAAAAGAGAAAAGAGAAAGATGAAGTAAAAGCGAAAAGAAACAAAAAACAAGAGAAAGATTACATATCTGGGCAATTGTAAACGTAATTGAAGTTACGTTAGCTTAACATTGGCAAGTTTGCTGCTAGCAAACAAACCACGGAAACAT
>NC_068995.1:43983229-43984923 GCF_001194135.2 Octopus bimaculoides | reverse complement strand
ACACATACATATGTCAGTGGTTACCAATTTGTTCACTACGAAAGAACCCATGTATTTAAGCGAAATGTTTCGCTGTGCCTTCAAAATTTTTAAGGGTCTGTTTTCTGAACGAGTTGATTTTATTAACCAACAACAAACTCTTTTACCATGTTCATTTCCAAATTGAAGTTATATGTGATTAAATACGCAATTATATAAATGGCAACGTTAATGAAAAAATTTTTCTCGTTTAATGAGATTGTTGACGCCACTGTTGCTAATTCGTTCTAGATTCCAGGTGCAATGGTTGTCAGTTTTAAGTAGACACCAGATCTCGCGTTCATCATGTTTCTCTATTTGCATCTTATGTAAAATAGCTGGGAGAAATCCTGCTCATATGAGTATGTAGCTTGGAACAGTATTAAACATTTCAATGCTTTGTATGTCAAAATTGCGGATTCATTTTCCAAATAAAGCTAAATCGAACGAATTGAAAAGTCTATAACACAGAACTGATTATTATAGATAAATATATTTGTTTTAAGTTTAGCATTTTACATTTACATGAAACAAATCCTTAATGAAATAATTATTGGTAGTGGATGAGGAAAATATTCTTTAAAACTGTTCTTTGAAACTTGCAAGAACTGAATAATAAGGTTTCTTATTTCTTTCGGGAAGATTATCGTTAGACGTTGCAAGTGTTGGAAAGGATTTGAACACGTTTCTCTGTAGATGATCACACTACAAATCTCGTTTTATAATAAGGGTCTGCACTTCAATTACTTTGCAGCCCTTGCAGATTAAAAATAATATATATCTATTGTTCAAGCTTACAGAAACCAAAAGACGAAGACAGGTGAGGAAACAACAAGCAGGTGTATTAGTTTAATGCTCGGGAAGAATGGAAAAACCATTGACTTTTCGAGCCTACGCTCTTCGACAGAAAGGATTAGAGGTAAAAAATGGAGAGAGAACGGAAACGGAGAGAGAAGAAAATGTGTAGATATTAGCGGTTCAACATGATGAAATGACGTTCAGCATGCTGAAAAGACTGGAATTCTTAAACAAAAGTATTATTCGATGTTTCAGCCATTTAAGCTATAGTCTTCTTTAAGAATAATAAATTTGTACTATGCAAAAGTATAGAGGAACTCGAGAGAGTAATGTATTAATGTTTTTGTTATAAATGAGCATAAAAAGAAACATTAACAACCCCCACACGCAAACACACACACACAAACACACACACACACACACACACACACACACACACACGTGAGTGTTTATACATGTGTGTGCATGTTTGCGTATGATTGTGGTGTGTACTCTACTCTGTATACTTTTGATTCATCTAATATATTTTGATACTTTGGTGTATTAATAGCTTGTTCGTTACCAATTTGATAACGACAGTCTTCAACCTGTGTTTCTATGAATATATGATAAAGACCAATGAGAAGAGAATGGGGTAGTAACTTATCAATGTTAACATATATCTACACATGTTAACATGTCTCTCTTCTGAGGAGTTAAATATGTTCTTCACAACATCGTCTACGGCATACATGCACGTGCATACATAGACGCGTACGAATATAAAAATATGCATACAAGCCTATACGCACATACAAACACCCAGGTACACACACACTGATGTCTATACACACACACACACACACACACACACACACACACACACACACACACACACA
>NC_068995.1:43979520-43983005 GCF_001194135.2 Octopus bimaculoides | reverse complement strand
TATATATATATATATATATATATATATATATACATACATATATATTTATATACACACATGCACACAGACACACACACACAGACATACACACACACACACACATTTTTATATACATAGATGCATACACACTTTCATACATATACATACACAAAAGCCCATATATGCTTATGGTTATCCATAGATTTCGATGTTGATCAATTTTTCTTTGAACTGTGAATCTTTTGATAACTGTTTGGTTCTTAAAGAACGGTGGCATTAAAGAAAGAAGCTGCGCAAGTGAACGGAGATTCTTAAGTGGCACGACTTATCCTGCATCTCACATGTGGCCAAACGTGCTTAAAAATTACGAGTATGGAAGTATTTCATTGTAACATTCGCGTGTGACACGTCGAGCGGTGCAACGACAACGACCACACTGAATTTAAGGTCCATGATACACGTTGCAGTAGAATGTATTTGAATAAGAAAACTTAATAGCTGTGTTGGTGGGGTGCGTATTTCCAAGTATTATTGCCTTGGCCGCGACGAAAGTTCATCCAGTCGCACGGGTAATTAATTCCTAGTTATTTTCGTTGAGGAACAAAATATAGATAAAAAATAAGGGTTGTATGAAAGTGAGCTTTACCTGATATTGGAACGGAGTCTGCCTTGGATAAATATTCTATTGTGATTATAAAACTGGGAAAAGTACAACCAGTTTAGCAAGAATCGTATCAGTTGCTTGATGTTGGTATAAGATAAGGGATGCTAGAGTTACGTAGGATGAATGAAAAGAACTAATAAGATAGAATTTGTAACAAGGAATATGCTACTAGGGAATATAAAACTAGGAGTAAAATCTATGATACCGGTTACTATAACTTTTCACACACAATAAACCAGTGTTTATTTTGGTGTATCTATAGACATGCCAACATCTGGGCGACTTGATTGGACATCTATGAAATCTGGACCGTTGATGTTAAAATCCCAAAACATTAACCAAGACCATGTCCTCATTGACTCTGATATGGTTTTACATCTACCTAAGAGGAAAGCAAGATCTATTCAAACAGTCTTTGAACGTTGCATCATATCACTTTGACAACATTTATTGATCAATGGCAGTAGAAGTGCATTCATGGATCAAATGTTCATAATCGAAATAAATGATATGGGAGTTGGAAAGGATCTTATCAAAAAATATTCTGAGATCCACAACAAAGGACATACATCCAGAGAAACTAAACAGTTCCACTGCAACAGTTAAACAAATGAAAGTATGTATGAATATCATCAGAATGTAATGCTTAGCTACTTTGTAAGAAAACCTACATCTTAGATCGACAGTCACGTATATTAGCTTTCATTTTCAAATGTATGGTGTTGAAACTGCATCAAAGTATCTGTCGCTACCGAATGATAATTGGCTGTAATTACAATTCTATACCCCGGGTGATAAGGATGCCGGTAAATGATTGATGTGAGACAACCGATATAACATTTGTGAAATTAAGACCGACACCAGTAACGGCTGCTTGAGACATGACGTGGAGAGCATAATCATTCATACTATGAAAGAACACTGGTGGAATATTCCTGCCAAAATGTTAGTAAAATTTAAGAATACAGTTCATACAAAATGACCTCGAACAAAGAAAAGCTCAACAGTGGAAATCAGTTACGGAGCGATTTTTAATTTACTGTTAAAGGTAAGAGAATAAGAATTCATTAATGCCAAAATTATGAGCAACCTGCTGTTACACAAACCGGACTCTAACTTTACGTTTGTACCAACGATCAAAATCAACACCAACCTTAAGACGTTGGGGTTCATATAACCAGAAAAGGCACAGCCAACGAACTAGTGATATTGTAAAGTTCGTATTAATTGAGAATTCAGCTCTTACTTAATGGATTATTGAAGCAGTGTGGAAAGAGTCGTTTCTGGTACCTAAATATAGGAAAACGAATGGGAAAATTTTAATTAAAAGACGGGGAGTATTTAGGTTGTAATTCATATTTATTTTGAAACTTGCAATGAAAGCAATTTTTATTTCACTGGTGGTATGATGAAGTAGTATAAAGTTCATCAGAACAACAAATACATCGCTCACAACAACTTATGGCTCCTGTCCTATCACCTACCCTTTGCTTTCTGAACTATGTAAATACGTGCAGCCGTGGGCCTGTAATCTGTATCACTGTCATCCGAGATTCAGCTTGTATCATTGAAGCAACGTGTCCAATAAAGATGTTTAGCAACTGTCTTGCCTGAGTTTGCGATCACAAAAACAGAAACACCGCTAGGATAGGTACTAAAGTTGTGGAGAGAAATGAAAAATATCTCTCCAACGAACACAAGAAAATTCTACTAGAATACTAAAAAATAAACAGAAGAAAAAAATTATGAAGTCCACTAAGAATGTTGTATATAGGCACAGGAGTGGCTGTGTGGTAAGTAGCTTGCCTACCAACCACATGGTTCCGGGTTCAGTCCCACTGCGTGGCACCTTGGTCGAGTGTCTTCTCCGATATATATATATATATATATATATAAGCGACGAGCTTCATTCAGTTTCCGTCTATCAAATCTACTCACTAGGCTATGGTCGGCCCTAGCCTATAGTGGAAGACTGTGGAAGACGCAGTGGGACTGAACCGGGAACCATGTAGTTGGGAATAACACTTCTTATTACACAGCCAATCCTGCGACTGTTAACTCTGGAGAAATTTTGATCCTTGCGATTATCTCCCCTACACAAGTGGAGCTGATCTTAATTGTCTTTTTTTAAAAATTATAACATCATTTAGAGGCAGAGATAATTTTAGAAATCAAGATTTTTATGTTCTATGGTATTTGATACACCTGTACTCGTCTATGTTGTTCCTATACATGCCACTAGCCACTCTGAGTTATTCCTCTTAGCTCAATTTTGTTTAAATTATGAATACAGGCATACATACATGCATACATACATGCATACATACGTACACAAATACATACAAATACGCATACATACAGACATACATAGATGCATACATACACACACAGGTGTGCACGTATGCTGTACGCACTCATACACAAACACACAGAAATAAACACACACATACACACACAAACACACACACACATATATATATAGGGGGGATAAGAAGAAAAAGAGGGAGAGAAAGGGAGAGAGAGAGAGAGAGAAAGAAAGAAAGAGAATGCAGTTCTCTGTTGGATATTTGGACGTACGTAACTACCGCTCTTATAATGCCACCATAACTTAATATCGGAAATGTTGAGCAACAAAATGCCGGTGAGAATATTTCTGCATAAGTACCTGAACATTCCATATATTATGACATAGAGAGATAAAGATGGCGATCAACGCCTTAGGCGCAATCGTCACATGTTGTACAGTAACGAAGTTCATAAGTTCAGATATAGTTTCAGAATGAAAGCAATCTTGACGAAACCTCCGGTGTACATAACTTTAAATGTAATGAAGACATATATA
>NC_068995.1:43975497-43978953 GCF_001194135.2 Octopus bimaculoides | reverse complement strand
ATATATATACGACACCTTTCTTTCAGTTTCTGTCTACCAAATCAGCTCACAAGGGTTTGGTTGGCGCAAGGCTATAGTAGAAGACATCCGACCAAGGTGCCAGGCAGTGGGACTGAACCTGGAGCTATGTGGTTGTGAAAGAAGCTTCTTACCACATATCGACGCCTGCATATGTGTGCATATGTGTGCATATGTTTGCATATATCTATCTATCTATCTATCTATCTATCTATCTATCTATCTATCTATCTATCTATACGTACATACATACATACATATATACATATATACATATATATCATATATATATTTATATCAATAAGGATAAGGTCGTTATTTAAAATACTGACCATATCAGGTGGCTAGCATGGGAATAAAAACCTCAGAGGTAATATATTATTAAAATTATAATTAAGGGTATCTAAAAGATACCACCATGCTAGATATAGCAGCCAAAACTTGACTCTAAAACCACATCAAATATTCATACAGCACGAGGAGAGAAGACAAAAAGACAAAATAAACTGGCAAAAAATTATTGGATAATTCCAGATACTGGATTTCCGGTTTTGCATAAGAAATGCTTTGTTTTCATCAGTGGAATACACGTAAAATAGTACATAAATACAAATTTATATTTTCGTGATGTTTTTATTCGTTCGGGATGTCGACGGTCGCCACGAACGAGGTTCGTTTACAAGTAACAAGTGACCATTCCTAAAGCGTGGAAACAACTTGTAAACTTGTGTTTTTCTAACGGCACAGCGTCCTTGTAAGCTGTTTGAAACATGACAACTGTTTCGGCCGCCGTTTTCCCAAACGGAAAACAGAATTGTTCCTTCCTTTCAGCCATCGCAAAATTCGACAAATAGGGGAGAAGTACTGCAAAACAAAGACGCACTACGCGGCAATACCACCCCAGCTGACAACACTGGTTGGCAGACTGGTGCCTAAGGGTTGCATCAAGTGACTTCTAGTGGCAGAATCCTGAACTAGAACGGGCTTGTCCAACAGAGAATGTTTCCGTTTACTTTTGAGCACTTCCTCGTATATATATATATATATATATATATATATATATATATATATATATATATATATATTTATATATATATATAGATATACATACATATATATACATGTATATATATATTTGTTTATATGTATGTATGTGTATATATATACATGTGTGTGTGTGTGTGTGTGTGTGTGTGTGTAAGATGCATGTACTATTTCAGTGCTTTGGGTTTGAACTTGGCTTCTATAGTGTTCTGACATAAACGTAAAACGTACCGAACCAGGCCACAACTTAAAATATCTTCGAGTTAAACAGATTATCAAATAAAACCGAATCTTATAAATCGCCCAAATCAACATGGGTTAACGATATTGCCATAAACAAAACCCGAAATATCGATACCTACTACAATAAGAACAACATCAATAGCAACAGCGATGTAGATCTAGACAGTAATATCACTGAAAATACGAGTAGATCACAGTTCATGCGTATGGCCATTGTCACTAAATATATTTCATCTCGTATCCAAACTTTGGCTGGAAGAAAATATAAATACTAAATCTCTTTCATATGTGGTTTTGGATGATATTTGGAGACAGGTACAAAACATTGAGTTGAAAGACTGGTCATTGAAAAGAAATACAAGGAAAGCTGCTGTAAGTTTTCACCAGAAATATCTGAAGTTCAACAAGTATCTTACATTGAGCGTGAGCAAAACGACCGCCGCCAACATATTGGATAATATAGAATTACTGACAGTGTACTGGAAAACAGTTCTAAAGATATGATTGACTGGAACTAACATTGGCCTCTACTAGAAATTTTCTTTCAAGTGAGCCACACAGTTCTTCAGGCTGTCATGTTGGAATAAAGTTCAAAATAGAAACATTGTCAATGAATAGCAAAGTATAAGTATCGTTGTGATCTCACATTATCACAAGTATTAAAAAGGAAAACTATATTTAAGAAAAGAGAAATCACATTTGGGTGATCAAGTATACAAGGGAGATAATCCATATCCTAAAACTGGAACGGAAGTGCGACACGACAAAATAATACGGTAGTAATTATTGGCTCAATGCAAAGAAAGAGCTTGAGGAACAATTGTCACTACATTGGTGTTACCACGGGACCCTTGTTTTCTGATTTACTCCGAGTTAGCAAATTTAGATTCCATAAAAAAGCAAGTTCAAGGCGGAACGAAATTCTTTAAATAGATTATAAATTCATGCATAAAACCATATCACTCTGAAAGCAGCGGTACACTTCCGATTACCAAAGTTAAGTAATATCGAACCTCAATAATATTCAGATGGGTGATCGTTTGGAAAACATTGGTAAACATTTGGCAACCTTGATAAGACTGGGTATACCTTGATACATATTTTACAAACCTTGGTAAACCTTGGCAAACCTTGGCACACCTTGGCACTGGATGAACAAGTTTAATTAATTGCTCCAGCATGATCACAGATCCTGTTTGAAACAAGTAAAAGTAAATATATTAGCGAACCAGAAGCATCTGCTATGCTGATGTTGTCACCGTCTTTTGACTGTTTATAGGCTGCAGAGTATTCCATAGTATTGATTACATCTTCCATCACCTAACAAGCCAGAAATACAATGCAAGAAACAGAACACTAAGTGAAATAGTAGAAAACAAACAAAATCGGCATGAAGTCAATGAAAAGTCACAAATGGTGTATGCTTTCCGGGTTCACCTGTTAAGCACGGACTTAGTAGCACGTGGGGGTCCTCCTTTGTAAACAGAGATTAACATTTGAAGCGATTCATAAATGCATATTGAATGGACGAAGTAATTCTGTATGGAATTCTACTCAGCATAACGATTTCGTAGGTGCTGTACCACAATGAGGCGGACTCCATCTTGCACAAACATTTTGGAATGACGGTATCAAAAATACGGCCAGATGATGTTCATACACAACACCAGGTAACGATCACCATTCATCGTCTCTTGTTGAATATGGGAATGCACAAATTCCTGAAGACGATATTGCCGCCCAAATGACAAGAGAAAGTGAATTGTGCTTTTCACAAGCTATTTCAGGATCATCTTCTGACTAGTAGAAGCAGTTTGGGCAGTTGATGTGACCGGAAACGTGGAAGGTCGCTTCGTCAGAGAAAAGGGGTCGATCGAAAAATCTGGAATCTCTGGCGTCTACCAGCGTTCTCTCACAAAAATTCGACACGTCAAATGATCAATGACATACACATAATCAATGACATAGAAATAATAACAGCGTGCATCCAAAAACTACAGAAGTAATAGACACATATAATTGGGAGACATAAAGTTGGGGCACTACTTTTGCCCCACCCTGTATCTATCTATCTATCTATCTATCTATCTATCTATCTATCTATCTATCTATCTATCTATCTATATATATATATATATGTATATATGTATA
>NC_068995.1:43973945-43975189 GCF_001194135.2 Octopus bimaculoides | reverse complement strand
TATATATGTCTCTCTCTCTATATATATATGTTTATATGTATATATATATATATGTCTATATATATATATGTATCTATTTACATACACATACGTACACGCATATACATATATTTGCGTATATGCATAAAGTAAAATATATATATATATATATAGAATCCTTTACGGCTGAATTGAACAATATAGATACGATATTGATTCTGACACCGAGTAAGCCAATTAAATCAGGGTTCTGCGACTCAGTTATAATAAATGTCTTTGATTTCCGGCATAAATTTAAAATGTCTATTACAGAGTCCAATTAAATTCGAAGGGAGTAAAGTATTATATTAATTATATTAATTTTCTCATCACGCATAATATCAAGTTCCACCTTGGGCATATATACCTTATATTGTGACAGTAATCTATAATAGGGTGGGGTTAGGTCCTAGTTTGTAGAACAACCCCAATATAGTCTAGTCTGAAAAAGTGAGAGATTTGATGGTAACGAGAGGAAGGTGTTAGGGGCGAGAAGCAGTTGAACGGAGAAGCGAGGAAGGAAAGAAAGTGATTAGAGAAGGAAAACTGGGAATGAACCAAGAAGAGGAAGAAGCAGAAGGGTGTCGTTCACGTATCTTAAATACATTATGATATGTCGCTAGGAGGGCAGTTTTCTGTATTTGGGAAACCGCGATCCTAAAATGTCAAGATCCCGTTGAAAGGCAGCTTAGTTGCTTGTAGTTAGTGGTTTTGTATATGAAGAACATGTAGGCGGTGCAGAAGTCAAGAAGGAAGTTAAGTTATTTGTTGTACAGTAATGTCGTTTACAAAGCTGCATCATCCAGCGACACACGCACAAGCTATAAAACCCCGGACAACGGAGGCAAACCACAGTAAAGGGCGTCATTCTCCTATGAATTGTAGGAATGAGTTTCACACGTGGAAAGATATATATGTAGCCCCGACTTCCAATTCACCGATGAGAACTCATTTTTGATAAAGATTTATGAACACGAAACTGTTAACGGAATCAACATTAAATTTCACGCCAAAATCAATGTTTCCAGTCATTGATGATTAGTTATTTTCTAACTCTGTAATATTGGTCATAGTTTCTTCATATACTTGGCTGTTCACAGATCCATGCTTGTTATTGTTCCTGTTTGTATACTTGTCACTTATATCACATATTACTGTATGTCTCTCTCTCTCTCTCTCTCTCTCTCTCTCTCTCTATATATATATATATATATATATATATATAT
>NC_068995.1:43965354-43973827 GCF_001194135.2 Octopus bimaculoides | reverse complement strand
ATATGTATATATATATACATATATTTATATATAATTGTACGCGCATTTAGATATATGCGTATATCAATCATTTATATAGATATTCATATATATACATACATACAACATTCATACATACACACACACACACACACACACACACACACACATATATATATATGCATATATATACATAAATACATGTATACTTGTTACACTCACACACACACACACCCACCCACACACACACACATATATATATATATATACATACATACATATATACATATATATATACATACATGTATACAAACATAATACATATATTCGTACACACTTGTGCACACACACACATACATAGGCAGGAATATAAGTGTGTGTGTGTGTGTTTGGTGTCCTACAGTGAGATGAAAGCAATATATAAAGTTTGGAGTAGGGTCATTCGTTACAAGAAATTTATAGTGAATATATTAATGTAATTCATCAGCTTATATATATATATATATATATTGTTATCGCTCTAATACAATTACCGTATTGATTTCAATATCTCTCCTTATTATAATGTCCCTTTGATATGCTGATATCTTCAGATTGCATTTACTTCGCAAGTGGCGGTAGCTAGGTAGTTGATTGGTACTTCCCATACGATGCTACTGCTTGAATATATAACACGTCCCTCTTCCCCAACAATACCACTACTTCGTCGTGTAGTTTCCTTAGAAAGAAATCAATGCACGAAATTCAATTGCTTACAACTTTATTTTATCTATCTCTGTGCGCCTACAACGAGATGAATTATAACTTGCGCGTCGTGTGAATTTGTCTATTTCTATTTTCACAGTAAAGTTCTGTGAAATTGTCTTAGTTACATAGAGAACTTTTCTCTCAGTCAATTCTATGACCATTTTCTGGTGTCGTGCTGTCTACACTTACATGTATTTATGTTTGCTATAATTTGCTTATCGTAAATATCTTTCTGTCACCTGAACATAGATTGATAAGATTCATCTACCAAAGTCTACAGCTGTCTTCTACGAGGAAGACGGAAATGTAATTGTTATCATCATCATTCATCTAAAAGTTGTTGTTATTCATAAGTACTGCTTTTTCGTATTTCTAAAAGAATACCTTCGGGTGGTATCTCCGTTACTAGCCTCCTACACGTTTTCGATGTATAGATAATATTGTTTTAATAAAATAGAAACATATTTCAATTTTCGTTACCCTCACAAGCTTCTATCATACGAAACTGCATGATGGAGACAAGAACTCCTTTAGCAAATATTTTCTAGTTTATCCTCGTACACCATTTGTCTAAAAGTTACATATTTAACCCTTCAATGGCAGGCATCGTCAATTGATGTTACAGAAATGTGATTCGAATACAGCCATCATCAAAGAAAAGTGAATAATTCACGGCACTTTCCGATAATGAAATAGCAAATTTTATTCTGCAATAGACTAGCTATTATTACAGCCTTTGTACTTATGAAAAAAAGATACTTTTCGTCTTTGGCCCGTTTGGCATACATATTCATGTGATCTTTCCCCACCGTTCAAGGTTTAAACACGGAATATTCACAGGTGTCTATACAGAGTTGTGATCATCTGTACATACTAGAAATAATGAGTAAGTTTTCTAGAGTGTTCAGTTTTTGTGAACATTAACAAGCTAAAGCCATTTTATCTGCAGTTTTAATGTGGATTCCTATTTATTGTTGGTTTTATTTGCAATACCGACGCTCTAACTTAATTTTCGTACATTAATATGAAACTCTAGGATAATATAACATAATTATCTACAGCTCTTTAAATAACGCCATTTAATTGATTAAAATAGGTCTACGTGTCAGAAAGAGAGAGAGAGAGAGTGGGGGGGGGGAGACACATACACAGAATGGATAGGGAAACTGGGAGTGACAGGTAGAGAGACAGGAGCTTGTATATTTATTTATAGATATATAACACGAGTACTTTCTAAATGATCTTGGATATTGTATTATGATACATATATATACATATATACATATGATATATGAATGTAATACTATATTATGGACACCGCACTAGGATCCAATCTGATCTGGCAATGTTTCTACAGCTGGATGCCATTCCTAACGCCAATCACTCCGAGAGTGTAGTGGGTGCTTTTAACGTGCTACCGGCGCAGGAACCAGTCGGGACGTATGACCACGTACGGATGAAAATTTTCAGACAATGAACGTTCAAGTATAGATCTTTACATATTAACAGAGCAAATTTACACAGAATGCAAAAAACGTAGAAAATTAAAGCGAGAAGTATGGTGTTACAAGTCCGACAGCTGTGTCCGGGACTCGAAGTTACTTCATAATGTTGGCAAATGTAGATTACCAGAATAGGTAACCAGCAATAGAAGCGAATAAATATTGGATAGATTCGGCTGACATCTTCAGGGTGGAGAAATAAAATTTGGTTTATAATCATGTGCAAGATTGAAGAAATACTGGAAATTAGTATTTGCAGTATTAAATCATAAGACTGGGAATAAGTTTTGGTATCATTTATGCACCATTACACGTATTTAAGGGTTACATTTTACAGATAGGAAAACACATAAGAAATCTCACATTAGAAATTATCCAGACAGAATCAAATGACAAAAAACTTACACTTGGATAAGGCTATTATATATAGTCAGTAATCAGGAGTTCTATAAATAGCTAGAAGGGAGAAGAAAGAACAAAGTGATATAACAGTAGAAATATAAGTAATAATACCTACGTGTATTACATCCTTCTCCAACTCTCACTCATTTTTATACGAATATTTTTTTTCTTCATTCTCTCCCTTAACTATGTATATAGCACTTAATTACTGACTATGTGTAAGCTGTTTATCCAAGCGAAAAAATTGTATTATTTCATTCTCTGTCAGGAGAATTTCTACTAGGAAATAGCTGTCTGCCTGACTGTCTGTCTTTTCTCCGTCTATCTATCTATCTATCTATCTATCTATCTATCTATCTATCTATCTATCTATCTATCTATGTCTGTCTGTCTGTCTATCTGTCTGTCTGTCTCTGTCTATCTATCACTGTCTGTCACAGAATATTCGCACAGAGATCTCCCCGTCAGTCAATGACCCAAAATATCATAGAGGTTTCGCACCATTACAATTGAGACCACTCGATTTTGGAGGCACCAGTGTTGTTATAAAGCTACTGGGAAAAAGTTAGCGAATGTATACTAAGAGAGAAACAAACAAGATATCATATAAATACAACAGACAAAGAATTATGCATATATAACAGACGAAGGCTTACGGCTATATAAAACAGAAGAAAAAAGAATTATACATATACCACAAATACAATAGAAAGAGCTCTGCAGCTATCGAACGAACTTAGTGGAGTAAGTCCTAGTGGACGTATCAGGATCCCAGACCAACATGACCAGTCTGGACATAAATGAATAAATGAATAAGTAAATATATATATATATATATATATATATATATATATATATATATATATATATCAAGTATGCGGGGTTAGTTCACAGTAGATCTAAACGATTAGGTATGCTAGGTAAGTGCTGCAACGGATTACTTGGTTTCCAAGGTCATAACCGAGACGCTAGTTATGGAGCAAGGAGCAATTGCAGATTTCCGATGTATATATATATATATATAAAAGTACAAGCGAAGCAAGTAAATAAAAAAACATGAAATCGGCAATGGTGGCTTGTGTAATGAGCAACAGAAAATTTTTTCTTACTGTCATATCAAAGATTTTTTTATCTAGTTATATACAGATCAATCATAATTTTAATGAATTGCAACGCATGTGCAAATCGTTATAGTAGTTCGTTAGTAATACATCTTTGATAGAGATTTATAATATATCTTAGATATGTATTTTATGTTTTTTTACAATAACGTTTCTCTTTATTATCAACACGTTCTAGCAGACGCGCTCGTGAATATTTCGATTGCAGTTGTATTTCCTCATCGGAGAACATCGTCTACTACCTTTAAAAGATATTTGTTTCATTACATACGCGATTCACCAGTGTAAGGGGACTTTAGACACTTCGGTGTTTCAGTCTTATTGTGTGTGTCCTCAATCAAATCTACCGCGTCTGACCTCTGACTATATAAACAATAATATTTACAATAGAATTCAGCAAACAACCTACTCGATGGAACGTGGTGACGTCAGCCAAACAGAAAATAATTCATGAGATGCACGAAAAACAGCAAGAATCCAACCAATAACGTATTTATTCATTGACAATACATTGTGGCTGATTCGAACGTGAATGAATGGTTCTAGAACTTAAACATTAATAACAATCAGCAGTACCTCTCTAGACTTAATGCCAAATATTCGTCAGAGATCGAATCACACTTTCCCTTGCTCTTCAGCACATGAAAGTACGATACACGCTTAGAAGGAGATCATCACCCTTAGTGGGTTAGTATCCATAACAAACGTGTTTCATTGATATCAGTGAACTTTGATTATGTGCTCCCAATACTCTTGTTAGATTCATTGATTCAGAAGTCAAAACACCACCGCATCTCAAAGTTCTACACCGAAAAATCGCATGTGTTTTGAATGCACATTTTGGAAAGGGATGAGATATTTTTGGATGACAAAATACAACAGCGATTAACATATTCACGCTCAAATCTGCTGGAATCTATTGAGGATGAAGAAATACACAACTGCTAAGATTCTCGTTGTTTTTCGAGTATCTTAGGAATTGTTTTCGTGTTTGGTTAAAACGGATTAGAATATCAGTTTCTCGCTATAGGAAATTTATTTTAGAAGTAAATATTGACGAGGTGGATTATTGTCAATCTGAGCTGCTATCATTACTAATTATGGATTAGATGTGGATTTTTTAAAAATAGTTTATGTCAGAATGGAGTTTGTCAACCTCTGCAAGGTGTTTTAGCGTGATAGTTTTATCAAAAGATAATCTTAAAAAAAAAAAAATTATCGAACATTTTATGGAAAGCTATTTTTAATTCTAATTTTAAAACTGTACTTTTTAAAACTTCTTTAAAATTTTTCAATAATTTTTAAAAGCCACAAAAATTCTATTCAAAGATTTTAATTTTCTTGGAATTATCTTGAAAGGTTTTTTGTTTTTGTGGTAATCTTTCAAAACATTCTTAAAATTAAGAAAACGAATTCTTAATTTTAAATGGAGAGTTAAGGTTCACATTTGAACATTTATTTAATGTTCGAACAGGTTACAGTTGCAAATACGAATGTAGAAACAAAAGGGCATCTTGCTTCATATGTGTATTTCAAGGTTTGTGTCAATGCGTTTATTTGCACGAAAACAAAAGTACAGATGAAGGGACTTAGATAGAGGCATATAAATAACATTAGAAAATAGGTAAAAGTAAATAACATAACAAATAAGACAATTAAAATAAAAAGACTAAAATACAAAAATGCAAAAAAATAAATGAAAATTGGTAGGAAAAATGTATAAAACTGTGAAATATAAAAGTATATAAGATGGAAAAGATACCTCTCTGTCCGTCTGTCTTTCTTTCTCTCCCTCGCTCTCTCTCTATCTATCTATCTAAAACCCTTGTACAATATATATCTTTCTTTTCGCCCTTTCAAAGCCTAGCCAGGCTCATGGGCCCGGTTTCCCGGTTTCTATGGCGTATGTGTTCCCCCCAGCTGGACAGGACGCCAGTACAGTACATCGCAGCGTTACTCAAGAAACAGGAAGAAAGAGTGAGAGAAAGTTGGGGCGAAAGAGTACAACAGGGGTCGCCACCACCTCCTGCCGGAGCCTCGTGGAGCTTTAGATGTTTTCACTCAATAAACACACACAACGCCCGGTCTGGGAATCGAAACTGCGATCCTCCAACCGCCATTGTGCCTCCACAAATATATATATATATATATATATATATATATATATATATATATAGGTATATAGATATACATACATACATACATACATAGGTATATAGATATAGCTAATCATATGAATAGGAAGTGCAGAATTAACAGAAAGGAGTCGTTATATGTGGAATGTAGAGCGTAGCTATTTATTTTTTCTTAACTCTTAGAGTTTGTTCATAAAAGTCTTAATAACACTTCGAGTTACAGAAATAAACAAAGGAATTATTGTTAGGGCATTTTATGCACACGAAATGGAATTTGAGTCAGACTTCGAAGTTTCGCCCTTTAGCAGATCGTCACATTGTGTGAGGATCTACTGCAGAGGAAAGTTCACAATACAACCATGTTGCATTTAATTTGAGTAATGCGCGTATATTGTATTAAGAGTGATATCTTATACGATGCTAATACGTTTCACAGTGAGAATAGTTCTTCAAAGATGCAAAACTCAGTTATTTTAGTTAAAAAGAATGATTGAAGGAAACAGTTGTTAGTGGGATGAGGCAAGAGGAATAATCGATAAAAGAAACAAAAGCGGCAATCGCTGGATATTTGTAGAGAGGCGGAAATTTTAAAGCTTAATAATGGGAATAACATGAAAAAGGAGGGGATTGGTGGCAAGAGATATAACGGAAATAAAATTACATTCGAAAATCCGTTGCATTTGTTTGAAGCTGTTTTAGGAAAATTCATCGAGGATACCGGTAAAGTTTTAGATATAAATGGAGACATTCGACTGTTAACCAGCAATAGGAGGCTAAGGTAAGAACTCCTTTAGTTTTTCAGTGCTATATATTAAATATGTGTAGGCGCAGGAGTGGCTGTGTGGTAAGTAGCTTGCTTACCAACCACATGGTTCCGTGTTCAGTCCCACTGCGTGGCACCTTGAGCAAGTGTCTTCTACTATAGCCTCGGGCCGACCAAAGTCTTGTGAGTGAATTTGGTAGACGAAAACTGAAAGAAACTAGTCGTATATATGTATATGTATATATATATATATATATATATATATATATATATATATGCATGTGTGTGTATATGTTTGTGCGTCTGTGTTTGTTCCCTCAACATCGCTTGACAACCGATGCTGGTGTGTTTACGTCCCCGTAACTTAGCGGTTCGGCAAAATAAAACGATAGAATAACTACTAGGCTTCCAAAGAATAAGTCCTGGGCGTCGATTTGCTCGACTCAAGGTGGTACTCCAGGAAGGCCGCAGTCAAATGACTGAAACAAGTAAAAGAGTAAAAAAGTAAAAGATATATACAGTTGGAAATTAATTTGTTATTTGATTATGAATTACGAATGTCTAAAATAACCGTTATATATACTGTTCATGATGCAACAAGGTAGATTTATACATTGATCAAACCGTAAATTCATCGTTCTGTTATTTTACACAAAGGGTTAACTTGGATATTTACATCTTCAGATTTGCGAAGATTTAAAAAGGCTGAAATCAATGACTTAATTTTGCACTAAGGACATTGCCACAACATCTCAAAGAACGCTGAATATTTGGATTCAGGTGAATTAATTTTGGTTACTTTTTAGGGATTTAAAGATTCCCTAGAAATTGTAGGTGAGATACCTAGAGCCGTATTGCTATTTGCATGTGAAGAGAAATGATTGCTCTTTGTACGAATTAAGTAGTTGGGAGCAGAAAAGCAAAAGAGATTAAATTGAACGAATAATGAAGAATGTTAGAAAGAATAGGACAAAGAGAAAGAGGGAAAACCATGTATATTCGAACAAATAATACAACTTGTCAGATGAGAATATTGAAAATACGAATGAAAGAAAGCAATAATAAATAAATACATAAATAAATAAATAGATAAAGGATAGTGAATAAATAAAGGATAATGAATATTAAATTTCTGAATAATGGGCTTGGAAAATAAGAAATAGAAAAGCCTGCGCAGTATTGCGAAAACAGACTGAGAAGCAGATATCAATTGAGACAATAAGTCCGTTGATAATTAAGTTACAAATCAAATTTAAGAAAATGAAAATGGATAAAAGACGAGGACAATTAAATTTAAACTTGTTAAAATTGACAGAATACAAACAGCATATAATGTGGAAATACGAAACAAGTATGAACATTTACACAATAAGGAATTAACACTAGAATCATATAACAAAAGAAGATATGGCAGAAAAACGAAACACGATTAAAACTTGCATGCAAAACATCAGAAAAGGAAAGAGCGAAAAAAAACAAAAAAAAAACAAAGAAACAGAAGAAACGATAGAAACAGGGATGAGTGATGAGATTCCATGAAAAATTTATGAAACCGAAGAGTACCAAAATAAAAATCGAAATAAACGTAACAGCCTACTAAATATAGAAACGTGCGTTGAATGTTGAAAAGCAAAAAAACCCCAAAGATTGTGGGGTTTATGTGTGGGCGAAATGTGATGCGCTGCAGCAGACTCTTTCATTTCTTTATAATTTCATTCTTTTTCCTTGTTTCAGTCATTAGACAGCGGCCATACTGGGGCACCGCCTTGAAGGGTTTTAGTCGAACAAATCGACACCAATACATTTGTCTCAAGCCTTATACTT
>NC_068995.1:43964242-43964914 GCF_001194135.2 Octopus bimaculoides | reverse complement strand
TATATATATATATATGACAATCTTTTTCCGTTTCTGTCTACCAAATCCACTCAAAAGGATTTAGTCTATAGTGGAAGGTACTTGCTCAAGGTGCTACGCAGTGAGACTGAACCCGCACCGCTGTAGCTGGAAAAACTCTGCTGCGGAATATATATATATATATGTATATACATACATACATATATGTGTGTGTGTGCCTGGGGGTGGGTTCATCTCTGTGTGTATGTGTCTGGGGAGAATGGTTATTGCAGTTGATATCTAGTTATTCACATTCATTCAGATTTTCAAATCACGTGATGTGAAATGCCAGCTGTAGTATGCATAAACAACTCATATCTCTGGGCTCTGAGAAGTATTTTGAACCTCTCGATTGTACATACGTCGGGAGAGAGGGAGAGAGAGAGAAAGAGAAACTCAAAGAAAAACCCAAGCACAAACATATGTCAAAATCATAAAGCTTTCGGTCGGCATGAAAAAGCAGTAGATAAATATAGACATATAGTCGCAGACGTGGCTGTGTGGTAAGAAGTTTGCTTTTCAACTACACGGGTGCAGATTCAGTTCCCCTGCGTGGCATCTTGGATAAGTGTTTTCTACTATAGTCTCAGGCGAATCAAAGACTTGTGAATGGATTTGGTCGATAGAAAGTGAAACAAGTTCGATTTCTCTCTT
>NC_068995.1:43961639-43962200 GCF_001194135.2 Octopus bimaculoides | reverse complement strand
ATATATATATATATATATATACATACATATATTATATATATATATATGTTTGTGTGTGTGTGTGTACGTATATATATGCAATTATATATATAATATATACAACGTATATATTATACAATTATGTGCATCATGCATATGCGTATACACTTTGTCATATTATAAAGTAATTTATTTTAAATACCAACACCACTGGTTTCAAGTTGGCATATTAGCCAGTAATTTTCCATTAAAAAAGCAAAATGTCACACCCAGGTCTCATCTATTATTCATACAATGGATGAGAGATTTATACAGAAACTATAAGTTAGAATTGAATAAGTTTGCGCTAGCATCTGCGGTTATACATATAATCTCAATCTCAAGTATGATCTATCTATCTATCTATCTATCTATCTATCTATCTATCTATCTATCTATCTATCTATCTATCTATCTGTGTGTGTGTGTGTGTGTGTGTCTGTCTGTCTGTCTGTCTGTCTGTCTGTCTATCTATCTATCTATCTACACACACATACATATATTCATAAATATACATGAAAATCTAAGTGTGTTTGTATATAC
>NC_068995.1:43955342-43961629 GCF_001194135.2 Octopus bimaculoides | reverse complement strand
TGTGTGTGTGTGTGTGTGTGTGTGTGTGTGTGTGTGTGTGTGTGTGTGTGTGTGTACAATGAGTGAAATTGCATTTGGCTGATAACTGAGGAGGTTTTGGTGACTTTCTGCGTCTGTTTTCTTTTTGTTTGGGCATTTATTATATATCTTTCTAAACTTATATATAAAAAATGTTTTCAGAAGGGTTTTAATCGAATGAATCGACCCGAGGACCTATTTTTAAATCCTGGTACTATTCTATCGGTCTTTTGCCGAACTCTTAAGTTACGGATAGTTAAACAAACCAACACTGGTCGTCAAGCAGTGGCAGGAGTTTGAGAAACACGTACACAAAGATACACAAGCACACACGCACACATGTATATATACGACGAGGTTCTTTCAGTTTCCGTCTACTAAATCTGCTCACAAGTCTTTGGTTGACTTGAGGCTATAGCAAGGGACACTTAACAATGTGGTTTGCACGCTTCTTACCACAAAGCCACGCCATACGTATATGTATGACTGTATATGTATCTGTTCGTGCGTGCATGCATTTATATAAGCATGTTTCAAGAGGCAACTTCATCTCTTCTGTAATTATATTTCATATAAAAAGCACTAAAACTTACTTTAAAATTCCGAGATATCTATGATTGCGAATCTTCAAACACTGCTTCTGCTTTCTGTCATAACAGATATTGTTTCCAGCGAACTGACAGTAAATGTAAACCCTTTGTGTTTCCCTTTTCGTTGTTCAGTTAGATTAGAGATGTTTTATATCTCTGATTGTTGCATTTGGTAATTGGTTGTATAAAACTAACTTCGCTGTTCCATACAAATGTCGTGACAATCACATTAATGTTGGACATGAATGAAAAGAAACACATTCCCTACTAGAAAAATGCTAACGGGTTCTGATCTTAAATGATATATTACAAAACGATATGAATAGTAATGCATGCGGAAGAAGAGACGCAGAAGATTGATTGTCATTGTGCATAAACAGCATGCTGCATCTGTACTATAATATAAAGTGAAAGTAAAATGAGGTTAGTTACTTTATGAGCGATATATCAACTCAAGTCCCGAGATGATAAATTCCAAAAACGTATTAAATATGTAATGTATTTGCTCAGCAAATCCTTTCTGTCCAACCTCAGTAACTTTGGATATTAAAATGGAACAGTTTTTAAGAGAAGTTACTTCAACGTAAAGAAATTTTTTTCTTTACGAACTCAAAGTCATGTCAATACGTATATATACACTTATGCTAACCGCCAAAATGAAACAAGTTATAACAAGAATTTGGAGTTGACTGAAAGCTGTTAGTCACGTTAGAAACATTCTTTCTCTTTCATCTTTCACTTGTTTCAGTTGCTAGATTGTGGCCATGCTGAGGCACTGTCTTGAAGAAATTTTACTCGAACGAATAGACCCCATTATTATTTTTTTGAAGTCTGGTCTATCGCTCTTTTATGCCAAACAGCATAAAAACGATTGTATGGGTTTGTTTACGTCTCGTAAACAAACCAATACCAGTTGTCGAACAAACACAGACACAAAGACACACACACGCACGCACACGCCCCCCCCACACAAACGATGGGCTTTTTTCCCTTTCCGTGTACTAAATCCACCCACAAGGCTTTGGTCTGCCCGAGGCTATAGTAGAAGACACTCGCCTAAGGTGCAATGCAGTGGGGCTGAATCCGGAACAATGAGTTTGAAAAGCAAGATTCTAATCACACAGCTACGCCTATGTTTACACTATTTCCGTGAAGGGAATAGAATTGCAGGAAAGTCTCAATCAGATGGCCCGATAACGTAAAGACTTCATCGTTGCCTTGTACTTATATCGTATAATCATATATTGTTTCTGTTAGTTACAATAACATTGCTAAACCACTAGATGTGTGTTATAAATGAGATAGCATTGTCCACCATATCACCTACGTTATACAAGGCACACACATATATACACATACGCACAAGTACGTGCGTTGGCGTGTGTGTATATGTGGTGCTGTACTTCCCTTTTATTGTTTAGACAGGTTGTGACTTGACAGATATATTTTTTGCTTAATACTGGGTCTGGAGGAAGGGTCAGTGTCTATGACATTTGCAGGCCATCCATGGTTTGGGATTTTGATGCCGTTCACTCTCCTTTTATACTGTTGCAGATCAATATCTGAAGGAAAGATATAAGCAAAGAGAAAATCGCAAAGGGCCGATGTTCGGGGAGAATAGACTGGGTGTAGTGGTTAGTAAGGGGTGGGGAGTGGTGGTGTATGCAACAAAATGATGAGAAGTGGTAAGGTAATTTGGTCGGGGCTGCCTGAATGATGAGGTTTCGAGATTAGCGTGCTCCGTTGGAACGCAGGTCGTTGTTATAATGATGGAAATGGCAGTGAGAAGGCAGCGCAACTGAGGCAGGAGACTGGAGTGTGACTTTTAGTGATAGAATGCCCCGTGAGTCGAGTGACTTTTCTCTGGAAGTGTCCTAGGTTGTCAATGAGAGTAGCAGTAGGATTGTCCTAAATGCGGAAACAATACTCAAATTGTAGGATGCACTTGAACCTGTTAGGGACTGAAATATTTTCTAGTCCTGATGGGTATACTTGGATTCGTATATTTTACCCCAGAATTGTTTAAGAATGTTGAACGAAACGCCCATGTTTCCTGAGGCGAAGTATTCAAGCTCTAAAGAATTCCTCGCAACTCCTGACTATGAAGCTCCACCACTACTTCTGCTCGTGATCAGAGATGCACATATCGTTATCCACTACGGGACATGCTGAACTGGTTAAGGTCAAGCAATCTGACAAGCAAAACTGTGGTATTGAGCAGAATATTTGCTGTAGCCCATCTTTTGTACCTGAAGAAAATTCTAATTGGGTCCCATCTGCAAGGACATGCGCTGTTTATTTGATACATGGTGATACGCACAAGCATCACATATAGTTGTGATGCATGTGTGTGGTGTACCCTTATTAGACGGGTAGTCATGGTGAGTATATTGGGCTTCTTTTATTTCTACTCCAGTGTAACATTGATGACATGTGCTGCTCTCTCAATAATAATAATGATAAATATTGGCGTGTGGTGCATGGACAGTGGGTAAATTGATCATGATAATTAGAGCTATATTGTTATATAAAAGGTCAGTTCTTTTTTTTTAAGAGCTATAATCAAAACAGTCCAGTAAGTGTATCCTCGATTACATTATCAAATGCGGTCTTCCATTCTTTTTCAGACGGACAGTATGTGCAACTGTTACTTCTAGAAAGATGGGGATCATGCACCTGCCTATTGTAGTAAAAATGTGCCAAGAATAATTTAATTGCTCGTAATATTAAAGAACCACCTCTTTTTTTTATACCAGCAATAACAATGTTATATTATTTCTAATAAATATTTCTAGAGAAATATTATTTAATATACTGAACAGTAATATCAGATTCTAGAGAGAAATGCAAAATTTCCTTATTAATTTCAAGTTTAGATGATCTTTCATATGTAATTTAAAGTGAATGATATATTGGCTTATGAATTATTCATACAATATCTATACGTGTGCAGAGAAACATATATGCATGTCTGTAGGCAGAGACACATGAACTGATTGAGGAAAAAATTTGAATTTCTTTACTTGCCATAAAGAAATATTTACAAAAGCAAAAACGATGTACAGAATATTCATTTAAAAATAAGTTTATTAAATGGAAAATATATACAACCACATGTAAAGAATCACAGGCATACATGCGTATTTTTCTATCTATCGTGGAGGCGCAATGGCTCAGTGGTTAGGGCAGCACTCAAAGCGCCACAAGGCTCCCGCAGAGGGTGGTGGCGAACCCTGCTGTACTCTTTCACCGCAACTTTTTCTCACTCTTTCTTCCTGTTTCTGTTGTACCTGTATTTCGAAACGCCAGCCTTGTCACACTCTGTGTCAAGCTGAATCTCCCCGAGAACTATGTTATGGGTACACGTGTCTGTGGAGTGCTTCTCTATCTGTCTGTCTGTCTATCTATCCATCCATCTATCCATCTCTCATTCTTCCTGACTATGCATATGTATACGCACACACACACACACACATGTGATGCAGGACAAACGCAGACACAAAGACACAAATATATACGGCTGCCATCGAATGACTGAAACAAATACAAGAATGAATCCATCCATATATACATACGTATATATATATAAACATACATACAAGTTTTCACCTTCCAAATCCACGTACAACACCTTTGTAAGCCCGACGTTATAGTAAAAGACACATGACTAAGGTTCCACGCATTGGGACTGAACCCGGAACCATGTTTTTGAGAAGCAAGCTTCCTACCACACAGCCACGCCTATACACACACACACACACACACACACACACACACACACACACACACACATATATATACGTATATATTTGATTAAATATGACGATACATGTGTTTAGTGAGTGTCATGTGCAAATATATTTGCATTTCACTTTTGTGTGTAATTTAGATTATTATTAATATTATTATAGTAGACTGGATTATTATTATCATTGTTATTATTATTATTATTATTATTATTATTATTATTAGTGTCTGACACTAGTGTTGCCTCCCGAAATTTTGTTAAATTTTGTTGAAATAATTTGTTTAATATTCAAAACTTTTTTATTGAATCGTGAAATAAGATAACTCCGCTTCACTGAGTGAAGAGAAGTATTGTGAAATTGTGCCCTAAAGAGCCAAAATTTTGTTTTAATATTCATTTGTTTTAATTCGTGTTTGTTTTCCTCGTTAGAATTATGGCGTCGTTAATGCCCACTAACGGTTTCAATGATGAGATAGCAGGAAAACCTCATACTGCTTCCAACTTCATGACGGAGCAAAAGCAATGTTCACAAACGCGACATAAACAACAGCCATGCTAGCAACAGCTGCTTTCTACTCACGGAAGGGGAGGAGAAAAATCGTAATGCTCACAGTTCAAAGTTCAACTAATACAGCAGCAATCGAGAGTCGCAAGTTCGACAAACAACAATAGTAATAAGGGAAGCAACAGCAAAAACATTATCAAAAGTAACCACAACAACGGCAGCAATAATAATAAAGGCAAAATAAAAGTAGTAGTAGCATTAAAAGAATTGGATGTGGCAAGGCTAGAACATCGCAATGCTACACATATATATACCTTGATCGTATCAACTGGAGCCCTCGTCGTAACCGACGGAGTGCCGCGATTCTTCATACACTTACGTATCAACGGAAACATGCATATTGGAAAAGCATTCGATGCAACAATATTATAGCCAACACCTACGAGGATTTGGCGAAGCAAAGAAAACCCAATCCTGCCCAGAAAATTTCTTATTAAAGAAATGGGAAGTGAATCACTGGAAGAGAAGACAATGCGTGCGTATTTAGCTTTATGCTGAGAAGAAGGAGAAATCGCTCTTTTGCAATCGCGAAAAATATGACACGACGAGAAAGTAAAAAAAAAATATGACGTAGTTGTGCTTGCTGAAATCGCTGAGCGAAGTGACAACCAATGTCATAAAATACTGCAAAAACTATGGAAAGAAGACAAAGCGGGAAAAACAAGAGTGGTTCACTAACTATGAAAAAGTCTATGGAGAAAAAAAACCATTATGAAAACGAAACCACAAAAAAAAAATACGAGGAAATCGAAAACAATCATAGACACCAACCCCAGAGGAACCGGACTAAGGTATCGAACCTCTAATTACTCAAGAACATACGTGGAAATGACTTCCGTATCACTTCAAGTACAAACTAGAAACCTATATTCTACAATGCATAACACTGCAAATAGCCAACACATGAAATATATAGACAACCATCAGCCCATAATTTCAAGCACCATAGATGGATAAATACAAAGAAAAAAAGACATGAAAGACAGATAACATACAGACAACCACCAACCCATAACAAGTACCCTAGATGGATGAATATATGGGAAGAAAGACAAATAAAATACGGATAGCACAGGTACTATAATATCTATCAGCTTATCTATCTATCTATCTATCTATCTATCTATCTATCTATCTATCTATCTATCTATCTCATGGAACCTCACGCTAAAAAACAAAAAACAATGTTCTCTTCTTCTAAACAACACCCCACACCAACATCTGTTGTATATAAATGAACAAGCTGTTTGTACATTCACAAAATTTTATTTGACAAGTTCGAGAAACGAAGGAAAGCACTAATTATAATGAAGAAATAAAAAGATTTTTATCCAAAATTCTGACGACTTTTTTGTCAATATTCCGT
>NC_068995.1:43952767-43954960 GCF_001194135.2 Octopus bimaculoides | reverse complement strand
TATATATATATATATATATCAGATATACGAGAAGAGAAGAGAAACAATGTTACATTTTTTTGAATCAGATATTTTTGGTTGGGTTATCTTCGGGTTTTATAATTTGATAAGATCTATCATGATCGTGCCTGTTAAATGACAAATGCTTAAAAAAAAAATAGGATAGAATATCGAGTGAATGATCTGCCAAGGGATGAGCACGACACACAGTTTTATTGAATTAAAGGATGCCGCTTTAAATCAAAATCTATCTGTAACATTTGACTCTGTACAGTGTCAAACATAATACAGAAAAAGCAATTGAAAAAATGTATGGAACATCATTGTCCTAGAATATTGAGAATATTGAAGAAGAATGGCGTTTAAAGGGTGTTTAGCAGAAACTTGTCAAATTCCGCCTCAGTAGTGCTGGAAAATTATTACATATTGGAGAGAGGTTCAATGTAACTAGAACTCTACTTAACATTCTCAAAATTGTAAAGTACCTTTAAGTACATATGAGTAGATATCACTGCTTCTATCTATAAATAAGATGGTACTATGATAGACAGGATGTTTGTTTGTAGCAGTAACAAAGAACCAGAAATAGACGAACGCTTGACTAGCTACCAGACGACAACCACAAATTCTGTGTGTTTCCTCGACCTGTCAGAAATAGGAGTAAAGATCTCCCTCAAATTGTACAGACTCAAAAATTGGTACCCTACATCTGATAATATATACGGGCTTCATTCCGTTGGAATGATCCTAATCATAGGTCTGTTTCAACAGGATAGACCTATGGTTTAACATCAACAACACTAACCATTGGTTACTGTAATCACACTGGTGTGAACTGTCCATTGCCCAATAAGAACGTGACATGTCATACTTGTTTAGAGTTGTCGTTTGAAAGCACGTTGTCAAGGAGAATCTTAAAATAAGGAAGGTAAGCCTGGAAATATCCACGCAGGTATATGATCATGCTTACTTACATTCACACATATATACATGCATAGGCAAAAATATAAGTGTATAAATACATGTATATTTACAAACATGCATACATACTACCACAAATACATATATCCATACATACTACCACATATACATATATACACACATGCAAATATAAATACATGCATAGATACATACACACATACATAAGAAGACACACACACATACATAGACACAATGTTACACATTATATTATGCACAATTCGTGGATTGGCAGAAAGGTGAGAATGCCGGACAAAATGCTTTACGGTATTACTTCCAGCACTTTACGGTCTGCGTTGATATGAAACCGAGGTACCAGTCAAGTACTGGGGTTGATCTACTCGATTAGCATCCTTGTCATCAAACTTGATATCCTTGTGTGTTAATTAGAAATTAACACAACAATTAAGCATTATGAGCGAGAGTGTAGACTCTCTAATATTTGCCAATAAATCTTTGGTGGAAACCATTTTCCATCTGTCACCTCTGACGATCAGTAGGGATAGGCATGGATAGCTTTAGGTACAAATTATTACATGGAGAGAATGGAAACGAACTAATAGCAGAGGGCACTCTTCTAAATCATGCATTGGTCAATAGCAGTATATTTGGACCAACGTGGACATGAAACATATAAATTACCCTTTCTACTGGAAGCACAAAGCCTCAAATTTTGCGGGAAGGGATCAAGTCGATTACATCGATCACAATACGTAACTGGTACTTATTTAATCGCCCCTGAAGGGATGAAAGGCAAAGTTGACCTCAGCGGAATTTGAATTCAGAACGTGGCGGCAGACAAAACACCGCTAAGTATTTCGCTTGCTGTGCTAGCGATTCTGACAGCTCGCCGCCTTAAATGAAATATATAAGTTATATAAGTTAAAAGAAACTTATGAAATCTTCATCAATTTTTGCCAAACTCTCATCAAGGGTGAGTTGAGTCTGAAAATATATAGAATTTCGAAGAAAGATCTGAATTCTTCATCAGCTTTTTCGAAGAAGGAGAGTTATTAATCATTTTCACAGGGATAACTATTATCTAACTGAAATATATAAATATACTACAATAAGAATATCTAGAAAAATTGCAGAGATATTTATATTTATTACAGAAATATTTTTCAAATTGCTTGTGTTCCAAATTATATTTTGCTTCCTATATATTGTGTGTGGTCATGAGGTTGGCAAAGTTTTAGGAAATATTTTATTCTT
>NC_068995.1:43943483-43952720 GCF_001194135.2 Octopus bimaculoides | reverse complement strand
TATTACAGAAATATTTTTCAAATTGCTTGTGTTCCAAATTATATTTTGCTTCCTATATATTGTGTGTGGTCATGAGGTTGGCAAAGTTTTAGGAAATATTTTATTCTTCCATGTTTTGTTTAAGCAGCAGCCATTCTCTTAGAGAAGTAGCAAAATATGAATGCTTCCTTTCCATATTTTTCTGACAATAATCTATTCTACAACATTTTAAATATAATATTTAATTTCTATATTTTTTTTGTGCAGAACATGAGACAGAATAATAAACTGTCGAGTTTAAAATCCATAATATTAATAAAAATGTACAGGGGGAACATTTTATTCACGCCAGTATAATTGTTTTTTATTCTCCTCATATTACAAAAGAAAAAAAAAGAACGATAAATTAATAAACCAAGCCAATTAGAAGAATATGCCGATGGTTATTGAAATTTATATTACTATTTTAAAATCCAATCAGTCAATTTCTGATTTTATGAAAAATTCTGAAATTTCATATTAAATTAGCAATCCATCTGCATACATAGACGTTTAAACCGTCTTATATGTAGTTTCATTTGATAGCAATTAAGAATGATTGAATGTTTGAGTCTGAAAAAAAACAACACAATCTTTGTTTGTCACTGTGAAAAGATAGTAATGATGGTTAAACGACAAATTTCTTTCGACAAGAAAAGCGATTGATTCTGAATCTTCGAAAATTATTTTAAACACGTATCAGAAGACAGATTCTGCTGAACAGACAGATGGAAGAAGATAGATAGATAGATAGATAGATAGATAGATAGATAGATAGAGAGAGAGAGAGAGAGAGAGAGAGAGAGAGATATTAGTAATCATAAATATGCTATACAGAAAGTCAACGTAAATAAATTGAAATAATCAATGATCGATTTTTGACGAGCGTGTATTAAAACTTCAAACCAATTAGACGGGGTCGTAATATTTGTTTTTGCTTTTTATTTTCGAAACTCATGTCTTGCTGAGGTCAGCCTCACTTTTGCTCTCTTTAGAATCGATGAAATGAAGTACTAGTTACTTGGTTAAGTACTTGGATCGATGTAGCCAGCTAAGCTCCACTCCTCCAAAATGCTGACCTGGATTAGAAACGACTATTTAATTCCTTCATGTCACCAGCACTTGCACTGATATGAGAATTGTGCATTCCAGTTTAGTTCAGAGCCAATATTTACTTTGCGGTTTGGAAACGAATAACGTTTCTGTGAGGCGGATTTAATCAAACTTGAATCTGCTCAAGTTTGATCATTTTTAGTGGACACAACGCCAAAGTTTTGGTTTAACAATGTTGATATATTCTTTTTTGAAGAGCGAGTCTAATGTACACATAAAGCTTTACGTTAAACAACACACGCCACCCCCACAAACATACGCGTGCGTACACACACGTAAAACACACACACATGTACATATGTTTTTAACTTGAATATTAAGTATTGGCATATCAACAATTGAAATTATGATTTACTGGCAGATAAAAACGTCAAGTTATTTGGATTTGGTTGAGAATAACATAATAAAGGGACTTGCTTTAGGAAACAATAAGGATCGCAATAGGAACACATTGAACTGTAGAGGAGGTCTTCAGATTTTAGAGATATGATATGGAAAGGCAATTTCTGTTTCAACACTTAAAAACCAAAGCTGTTAAAGTAGACTACATAATCTCTTGAGAGAATACTTTATAACTGACGTCTAATCACTTTGTGCCAATTAGAATGTGGAATTTCAAAGAGACGTGTGAAAATCCCATTAGTCATTTATTCAACAGAGCTGACGAATGAAGAAATGGCATAACAGAATAACAATTATTCCTGAGGTTTATATTAAAATTTTAAAGTTTTACCATCAGTGTCAGTTCACTCATAAATCTGCCGACTAACCAGCATTTATATACTATGATGGCGAAAACATCGACCAAAGGGGCAACGACTACCTAGTGTCATGTATTTACAGCACCAAAAATTATTAATTAAATTTAACGTAAAAACATATTTAACTTGGACAATATGCTTGTAAAACCTTCTCTCCTCACTCGTAATATCTGACGGTATTACACCATCACCGCAAATGGGAAACATAAATTTCTGTTTAAGAATATATTTCCTGCCAACGAGACTTCAAAAATATCTTATGGTATTGATCACAAATGGAATAGGGTAGTGATGTCCCGAACAGGCATCGTGGCTCGCAGAAAAATGCCCGGCCAATATATTACAATCACTCGATAATCAATGACTTTCCTTTGTCTCATTTGGTGTTTCTATGGTAACGAATACCCCTTAGAACTTGTACTAGACACCACAGGTCCAATAATGCACTACGCCTCACGTTATGATAATCTTGTCCTATCCTTCCCTTCTATCCTATGTCATAGCTTTGACAACTTCTCTTGATGAGACAAACTAAAACAAATATTGTATTTTGTTTGAGGTTAAATGAGAAGTAAACACTAAAAAAAAAAAAAAGAAACAGAAAGTTTTCGTATTTTTGTTCGAAAATTTGAAGCTAAGATAATTTCACTATTTATATTTGGTTTTGGCATTTTGCAGCGAATATATTTGCTTTCATGTCATGTTAATTCCCCCGTTTCTCATCTCCTTCATTATTCTTGTTGAAGTTACATATAGACCTTCATGTTTACAAGGTTCCAATATCGATTTCATGTCAAGTGCTCTTCGTCGATGAATCAATTAAAAAATAAAACTACTAAATTCATTTGAATATATTTAAAGCAAGTTATAACATTATGGTGAAATCGCTTCGCCCGTTATATAAAACTGATTTATTATTATTATCATTTTTGTTATTTTATTGATAACACGATCTAAAATAGTTTTCATTTTCAGAGGGATCTTTCAACTGAAATCAACATGCCAAAATAACAAACTGGAGAATGTAGAATAAACAAAAGCTCACAGATTTTCTAGTCTTAAGAAAAATAATCCTTAGAATAAAACAGGAAAATTCTTTTTCAAATATGATTTTCTCTCCGATACACCTAATGTTTATTTTTAAATTTATTTCTCTTCCTGTCTTCTATAGTTTCTCCATTCATTCTTTCGTGACAACATGATTTGGTTGGTGATGCAAATTAAATATTTGAATATTCTCATATGGACCGAGTAGAGAAAAAAAGAGGGGGAAATCAATATTTTTCGGAATTTTCTAGATGTTTATATAATAGTCAGATGTCAAGTGGCGTATGATAGAAGCTGTTTAATTTTTATGTTAGAATCGTATTAAAAATAGAAAGAGGACGTATCCACTAATTAAAGGCTAAACTTTATACATTATTTACAAGAAAAAAAAACAACCTCTATCAGAGTTTTCTTCATTGTACGAAAGAGTTGGAAGACCAGAGCTATGTTCAGGTGCTGCTGCATTTTTGTTCTATTCCGATATCATCGACGATACAAATGTTACACATATAAATATTCTAGAATGCACCATCTTAAAAAATCTCATCAGTTATGATGACAAAGGTTTATTCTCCGAAAAACTGACGCGTGTGCAGTATCGTGTTCGTGTTACCGCAACTTTTACAGCCTCTACAGTTGTACTGCGATCTGATGTTTTATTAATACTTTTAGATATAAGTTGTAACCGGATAAGTCACTAGCGTTCTTTGATAAATAGTTTGATCATTTATATTCTGCCCTTTGGATTACGATCCGTTGATGATCAATAGGCCTAACTTTTAACAACTCAGTCTGGTTTACTAAGCCGTGATAAAATCACTTATACTCGTAAGAAAGCAATTCTTTTCAATTTACCAAATTAATATCATTGCACTCGTGTAGATATATAAGATCTCATGGCTTTGCAGTTAACAAGTGGACACATTAACGACTTGGTCATAGCATGGCTTTAAAATTAATTCAGAAAACGTCAAGTGTTGTGTTATCCATAGTTTCACACATATATATTTTGATTTATACCGACCGAAGTGAAGTAATTTAGAGCTCAGAAGGAATGCAATTTGAACATATATTTTAATCCCAGAATGGAACGAGAATTTACATTTGGTATCTTGCTGTTATTCTTCCTGTATATCTATTATCTTGAGATAAATATTCTATTCATATCGAAGAAATGGCATTTTTTTTCTTATGAATCTAGGAACTGTGAAATTACCTTTATGTCACCTCAGTACTTCAAAGATAATTATGTTCTGTCTGTATTGTTCAATCAACATCTGCCTGCAAACTACAAACTGTTCTATTTAATTTCGAGAGTGCTCTGCCCAGTTTAAATGTACAATAAATGTATGCCTTGCCTACAATAATAAATTGTCTCTTTCTCTGCGTGGTTTTCATGTCTATATATATCTCTATACTTCCCCCAAAGGCTTCAATATTTGGGAGTATTCCAGTTAAATAACTTTCTCTTCAAATAAAGTCGACAAACTATATTACAATAAAACCTTGGCAAGTGCTCTAAGTACTGCGAAACGAGTACTACATGATAGAAGCCAACCATCTACATCATAGCAATGTGAATGACTATAGCTATAGGATATTTCTCTCCAATATCTATATTGTTCTCTGCTGTCAGAGAATACAGCTTCTTCACAGCCACAGAACGTAGTCCTTTGCTGTGAATATTGCACCCTACTATCATACAACACAGGGCGTTACTGTTACAGAACCTAAGTTCCTATTGTCGATATTGCTCTCAACAACATAACTCGTTATTATCACAGAGAATAACTTCCTACTACCAATACTGTGCTCTGCTACAACAGAATAGGTGTGTTGCACTCAACTCTAATTAGCATAGCTCTTAAATATTGATACCGCTATTAAATCTTTGACCACACACACACACACACACACACACAGACACACACACACAGACACACACACACACACACAGGCGTGCGCGCGCACACACATGCACACAAGCGTGCACACACACACACACACACATACACATGCACACACACACACACACACACACACACACACACACACACACGCACACATACATTAATATGTAGAAGGGATTTAATCATAGCCTTTGATTCTCGACCGTGTTAACTTTATGTCTACTTTTTCCTTGGACACAGATGAATCTGAAATTAAAGTAAATCTGATAATACAGACCGTTTCACATATAACAACGAAAGATGAGGATGAAACCAAACAAATAAAATCAATATATAAAGTAAAGCTCAATCAATTTCTCTAGAAATAAAAAAACAACATAAGCATGTTTCTTCGCAACAAACAGAACAAAAATGGACAAAAATTGCTAAAATTAATTATTTATGAAAGACAGTAATCCTTCTTCAGTATGTATTACGTGGTCGCCTGATCTGCTAAAAATAGCAGTTAAATATTATTCAGTCACACAACTTCTTAAAAAGAAATAACAAAAAATGAACGTGCTTGTTAATGTTACCCTACACGCAATATATCAAAGGAGAAGAGATACTGAATATCAGGTTATAGCATATTTCAATTCTATCTCATTTTATTCAGGGCTGTCTCGAATCTAAACACCACCACCACCGACCCCCCCACCATCACCATCACCAT
The DNA here is from genome assembly GCF_001194135.2 of Octopus bimaculoides. Taxonomy (NCBI): domain Eukaryota; kingdom Metazoa; phylum Mollusca; class Cephalopoda; order Octopoda; family Octopodidae; genus Octopus; species Octopus bimaculoides. The sequence continues at coordinate 43,947,159 of NC_068995.1, read as the reverse complement.
CACCACCACCACCACCAACAACATTAAAACTACGCATATATTTTAAGTAATGATTGATTTTGTAACGTAAAATCTCTAAATAATCCGTAAAAATTGCAGCTATAAACATACAGCAGTTTTTTTTTCTGCTGTTATACATTTGAGACTTCATTTATTTAGTTGAGCAAGTCTTTCAATTTTGAAATATTTTGCAATAATTTTGATCTGAAACTGCGTTTTTAAATATTTAGGAAATACACACACGGGTTGTCATATTTCTGTATTTCTCTTGTTTCTTTCTCCTAAGCAGTTGGTGTTTGTGCATGTCCCTCACATTATTTCCCACTAAATTTTTAGCTTTGATAGTGATGTATATATTTTGGTAATAACAGAAAAAAAGAAAGAAAAACCTGTTCATTCATTGCGAAGGATACACATCTTTGTAGTGAAAAATATTATTGGATTCATAAACAAACATCAGCTGTTTTGGAAAAGAAAGAAAAGTGAAATATAAACAAACAACCGGTAAATGGGATTATGTTACGTTATTTCATATCTCCATTGAAGTAACACAATATACGTTTCCTCTCAAAATATCGTAAACATGTTAAGATGTAATTCTAAATTTCCCTTAAAAACAATCAAGTTTCTATCATTTAAATAATCACATTAAGTTTCACTTAAGTGACAATAACATAATTAGACAGTATCAATAATTTAAACAAGAAGGAATAACGAAAAGACTGGGAATTAAAAAGATTTGAAAAGAGGGGCTGCAAGGTTGTAGAACATGAAAAAAAAAAAAACTTTCAAAAATGTGCCAAAGAAAGTGGTCAGGTTGACTTTTTAAGCTATATACATCCGAGATTATTCTTTTCATTGCAGCATTTCTCGCAACGGATGAAACCCCTTCTAAAACCCAAAAGTAAATACCACAATACTTTTTCTACAATGTGCTACTGATTTTGCTACCCTACTGCGGCCACCTGAATGATAAAAATAATAATCCTTTCTAAGGCGGCGAGCTGGCAGAAACGTTAGCACTCTGGCTGAAATGCTTAGCGGTATTTCGTCTGCCGTTACGTTCTGAGTTCAAATTTCACCGAGGTCGATCTAATCGACTGGCTCCTTCCCCCAAAATTTCGAGACTTCTGCCTAGAGTAGAAAAGAATAATAATCCTTTCTACTAAAGTCACAAGGTATGAAATTTATGGGAAGTGACTAGTCGACTAGATCGACCGCAGAACGCAGCCGATACTTAATTTATCGACCCCAAAAGGATGAAAGGCAAAGTCGACCTCGGCGGAACAGCGAACGTGAAGACTGATGAAATGCCGCTAAGCATTTCGGCCAGCGCGCTAACGATTCTTCCACCTCGCCGCATTTAATAATTATAATAACTGCCCTGATGCAGTAAAAGGCAGTAGTTGGCTCTTCATAGCTTCTGATCTTAACCGATTGGAAGTGTTATCATGTACATTGTTTTGTCTTGGTATAAAAGGTGGGCTACAACAAATATTCTGCTAAATATCACAGATTTACTTGTCAGATGCCTGACCTTAACCATATGCGTTCCAGTTTGTTCAGGCGTTTCATGGAACAATCCAAGATATTTAGGTGATGATACACCATCGAAGTCATTTACAGATGGTTCCGACTTCCCTTCGCCCATCCAGTGACAGTTTCCTCTCAACCCATTTCTAAGTGAAATGGGCTAATCTGCTTGCAACGTTTTCTTATCTTTTTCCTACCTTGTGGTCTGGTCTTAACCAGGCCTAAAACATCTCAAACAGACCCTCAATCAGCTACAGAAGCCGTCATTTCATAAGGTTTTGCCTCTCCAGCCGCCTAGTTTCAAACTCATTCAATTACCACGGTTAATTCATCATACTGTTATTTTCTGGTCTTCTTCAAGAATAGTACCGACCACTCCTGTTACTTGTGTGTCTGATACACAATGCGGTGGCGTCATCCGAGAATGCAAACACTGTTAATGATTGTAATTATGAAAGTTTTAACAATTACTTTAAATTTAGGCACAAAATCAACAATTTTGTGAAGATGGCTTGAATAATTACTGTAGACTGTAGTACTTTACTGGTACTTCATTTTATCTACTTTCGAGGGATGAAGTATAAGTTTGACCTAGACAGAATTTGAACTCAGAAACTAAAGAACTGGAACACATACTTTTAGCAGTTCTTCCAGATCTCAACTTTTACAATATAACAGTATTAATAATCAGAAGTTGGGTAATTGATTACATTGACTTCAGTACTCGACTGATACTTCATTTTATTGATCACGAGAACATGAAAGGAAAAGTTGACCTCGGCAGAATTTGAACTCAAAACATAAAGAGCTGGAAGAAATGCCGCTAAGCATTTTGTCGAGCGCAGTAACGATTCTGCCACCTTATTCATATTGTTATATATATTATTGTTACCGGTTAGCTTAACAATAACAATTTTATTTGTGTCTATATTACTACTGCTGTACATGGTGATATTATGACAGCAAATCTCACTTGTGCTGCTTCGAGTTTTCGGCAAAATTCCATATCAGCTGAAAGAGGAAGCTAACTGTAAGTATATCAATAGTTTGGGAAGGCATAGAAATAAAGATATGAATTACAGAATAACAGAATTACTTTTCAGAACCTTTCTCTTACAGACCCGGCAAAGGCACTCTATAAGCATGTATACCCGAGATAAACCGTTTCTGCACGCTTGCATACTCACAATAATAGAATGTACATGGTTAAATACACAATGTTTTGCTACAAAACTGAAGCTGCCAACATAAAAAGACAATATTAAAGAATAGACATTCTACAAGCGAAGGAAGTTACATAACGCAGTTGGCTGGAGGTAACTTTTCTAGAAAACAACAATATACAGCGTTTGATTATTAAATACATGGCAGTTAATAAATACATCGGAAACATTCAAATTCTTAAAATTGGAATATCTTCATTCATAATAAACTAAGAATTGTTTAGTATTTAGAAAATAAATATATACGTTCTCGCTGTTTCTTTGTGTCTCCATCTAAAAGCAAAACTTTTTCAAAACAACCCGTAAATGTCCATAGGACAACGTGCAGTAACAAAATAGAATTAAATATGACAGACATTAAAGGGAAAGTAGACTAAGTTTTATAGGCATATACCAGAAAGTATTATGCGCATGCGTGTGCGAGCGTGCATACATATATATACATATGTATATATTTATGTTTTGCCTATATTTGTTTGTGTATGTATGTAGCCGTGTACCAACGGCTGTATGTTTAGTGTATATATGTATATATAGGTTGTTTGGTGTGTGTATGTATTACAAAATGTATATGTATTTTTAAACGGATATATCTATTTAAATTTATTACTATTTACCACTGAATATTTATTTTTGATCTAAGGTTTTCTTCGATTTTTATAATAATATGATTTTAAATCGCAATTGTAATTTCATGAAACCGATTATTGAAAGGACCAATGAAAAAAAAACAAAAACACAAAAAAAAAAAAACGATTTTCAAATGTGTCTCTATCAAACTAATTGTATATGTATGCATATAACCTTATATTATTCCATTCGAAACAAAACTGTCCGACGAACGGGAACGTGAAAACCATCCTGAGTAACAGATTTGTGATATCTTTAAGCTTTATTATAAAGTATATATATATATATAT
>NC_068995.1:43942276-43942909 GCF_001194135.2 Octopus bimaculoides | reverse complement strand
ATATATATATATATATATATACATATACACACATTTAATTTCCGATGATATCCGTCTTTGTAAAAAATATTCTTTCCTTTCGAAAGACAAACCGTTTTCACATATTCTCAATTTTCTATAGAGAGCTGGCTCCATTTTGGTTCTTGTCATTATCATTATAAACGAACAAAGTCCTTCAACACAGCAAGGCTGTAATTATACGTTCTATTCCGCTTGGCTAACTGAAAGAAACGTTCAATTTACGAGGTTTTTGACTTGTTTAACTTCAATAATTATCTTGTTAGATAAGTCTATTGCTCCAAAAGTCCAATTTCTCTGCATTGTAATCCTATTGAAATAGTATGAGGGAGTATCATTATTGATTTGTTTACACGCCTATCTCATCTGTACCCATCAGATATCCTGTCTCTTTTTTTTGTTGTCTTCAAAAGCTGGCTGCATAGCTCTATGCTGAGTGTTATAGTCGTTATCCTTTATCATATCAATTTATAACACGGGCATTTCTGTGATTTATTTGCTTTAATAGAAGGTAATAGCTTGTGGTATGTATGCAAAAGCACACACAATGTCATACACACACACACACACACACGCAAATCTTCATATATATATTTATATATATATATATATATA
>NC_068995.1:43939091-43941949 GCF_001194135.2 Octopus bimaculoides | reverse complement strand
ATATATATATATATATATATATATATATATATACACATACATGTATACATACTTATATGTACGCAAGCGTGCATGTGTGTATATGTACACGTACAAACACACACACACTCACAGAGAGAGAGATAGAGATAGAGAGAGAGTTTCTTTTGATATTACTGGAAACAAAGCTATATCTGCACTCTTCTGTCTAATGTTTCAGTGCCAGTACACAGCCATATTCTTAATCTTAATCCTCCTAATAATCCCTGCTATTAAGTTTGGTTAGCTGTGGAGTAATTGATATTTCTGAAATACCCAATTTCTGGTATCGATTGTTCCAGATATCTTATTACTAACATGAATACGTGAAAATAATCGATTAATCCCTCACATACATTTGGAATAACAGATTTTCTTAAATTTTCCCAAAAGTCATTAGCCTCATTTTGAGTATATTAACACACTCTGAGTATCTGATAACTTCTTACATTATCTCGAGGTTAACTAGTAACCGCAGAAATCTCCTTCTGTAATTTGAGTTCTCATAATCTACAACAGATCGATTGTAATTGAGGAATCTTGGTTTCTAATGGAATTTATGCATGTTCTATTATCTTCGATGTTTTCTTTCAAAGCAACCATTATGCTTTATTCTGCGAATTCAATTTCGTAAACGATTGTTTCATTCTACAAAACTTTAAGGAACACAGAAATCATTTAATCTTAGTTTCGAGAGAAAATTACTTAATTTCGCTTATCATTCATTGCACTTCCGTTTTCTGTCGCAGACAACTTAAAGTTAACAGGCATTATGTAATTTCGTTTCATTGTTACATATTTCCAAATTCATATGGTAGAAGATATCTCGTTAATATATTATTAATATATCTGTAGGCTTGGGAGAACATCTCACCCTAGCAATTACGTTACCTTTCCAGCCAAGCTATGTGTTTTAAATGACTTAAATAGAAATTTATTTCACATATACTGATTGTTACTTTTACAGCGCATGCTCATAGTTCTGGGGATTGGTGCGTCTTAGTGACATTTTTCAGGAACGCTTCCTGCGTATAAAATATATAGTTACGTGTAGTATAGGGATTCCACCAAAGTTAAGTAGCAGTTACATGCTTTTGATGTAGTTTTACTTCTTACACGTTGTATGTAGGGAAAAACTGGAAACTGTGGAAAGCGCTTAAACAAACGCTTTCATCCATCAGGTTTGTGTTAATCTGATTTTTAAAAGGACTTTCAAGTAATAATTTTTAATTGAAATAAATCTTTTTTTCAAATATTGTATCAACAATCTTTTCTAAAAACAAACAATTTTTCACAGTATATATATATTCAACTTGAAGGTAACGAGTACTATGTAATTTCGTTTCATTGTTACATATTTCCAAATTAATGTGATAAAAGATATCCCATTAATATATTATTAATATATAATGCACGTGTTTGCTCTGTATGGAGATAAAGCATCTGTTAGCCGACGCTGTAAGACTTCATTCGAATGTAAAATGCTTGCTGTAAAGCGGGTACACACACGTACACACACACACACACACACACACACACACACACACACACGCACACGCACACAGTTACGCATGTACTTAACATGTTACAAGAAACTCCGTAGTACACGTCTATGTGTGTGTGTATGTATGTATTTATGTATGTGTGTGTGTGTTGTCATTTTGTAATATATGCAGATGTTCTTAGTATTCCATATTCACGAAATTCACGTAAAACTATTGTAGTAATTAAAAGGAGAATGACAAAAATATAGTTAATTAAACTTAATCTTATTATTTAGAAATACACCTGAACATCGTAATTAAACACCGAATCGTTAATTAAATTATATTGAACTTGATGCAGATTTAGTTTCCAAAAATATCCGTATTATATTTGTTGAACTTTGCGTATTCTGATTTCGATCATAATAGAATTTGAATATAAGAATGCGCATGCACATTTGTACATATTGCAGACGACAAATCTCAAGTATATAGACGGATAAATGGCCATATTAACACGTGTACATTGTAAGAATGGATTTAGAATTTACTATACCCGTATACAAAAACACACATCACTACATATCACTTGGGTATCTTTAGAGGAAATCATTCCGACGCATATTCAGGCAAGGTTTCTTATCTGTAATAATTCTCTCTCACGAGTCTTGGAGATATATGGAAACGAGTCGTGGGTAAAAATACTCTACCATATATATATATAAAAAAACACAATAAAATAAAATAGGAGAATCAAACTTTATTTCCTCAAAGCCATATAAATAAAATTTGAGAAATTAATTCATTATTTGTCGAAATTATCTCTCCAACCCGCGCCACCGCTTCCCTTAAGAGTCATTTAGAATTTTCGCTACGATTTTGTTATTTTTCTCCAACAAAGACGAACATTTTAATTAATTAAGAAAGTTTTTTTTTCCAGTGGCATTAATTGCATAAGAGATTTTTTTTTACATGACGATAACATGTAATATAACAGAATAATATTTTGGACAGTATAATTTGTAAAATTAAAAATGGAAAAATTTATAGGAACTACCAGGAATAAGCTCGTAGCATAGATTAGGATAAGTATGTTAGACGCTGGTGTACTGAGGGCTGAACGCAAAACAAAATTCCTAAATAATTGAAAGTTACCGCTTAGTAGAAAGCAGTTCATATCTTCGTCACCAACACGACAGTAATGATGATGATGATAATGATGATGATGATGGCCATTATCATATTCCGCATTAGCAGCACGGTGATGGAGATGGTGGTCATCCTTCCACGCTCCTCCACGCTCCTCCTCCACGCTCCTCCTCCACGCTCCTCCTCCACGCTCCTCCTCCACGCTCC
>NC_068995.1:43938154-43938516 GCF_001194135.2 Octopus bimaculoides | reverse complement strand
TCCTCCTCCTCCTCCTCCTCCTCCCTGTACTTTCTTATCGCAGTCACCATTAATATAATTTAAAAAGCATCTCCCAATAAACGAATTGACTTTACCGTTTCTTCGATGACAGAATCTAATTTATTTACCTTTCAGAATTACATCATTTTTTTCTTTCTTTTCCATACGAAACATCATCCATAGCGCTTTTCTCATTCTTTCCAATCAACTTTTCCTTTGGGATTTTTCAATGTTTCACTTCTATGAATTCATTTTATCAAATACTCCTGCTACAACAACAACAACAACATCAGCAGCAGTAACTACTACTACTACTACTACTACTACTACTACTACTACTACTACTACTACTACTACTACTA
>NC_068995.1:43932469-43938144 GCF_001194135.2 Octopus bimaculoides | reverse complement strand
ACTACTACTACTACTACTACTACTACTACTACTACTACTACTACTACTACTACTACTACTACTGCCACCATCACAGTCATCGTCGGCGTCGTCGTTGTTATTTAGTCCAAACAAGAGAGACGGTGCCCATAGCATTTGTCAGACTGGAATCGTTAATGATGTTACCGAATATTAATATTAGAAACATTCAACTTCCTGTGCTCTCTCGCTTTCATAGATTTATTAGAAGTATCTTTATACATGTTTCTTCTTTTTTTTCTGAACGTTGTATTTCTTGATAAAAATACACTCATGAAAAAAAGGGACATGAAATAGAAATAGACTATGTTCTGTTTTTACAGTAAGTTCAGAACCTACAAATAAATATGTTTTATATGTTGAAAAAAAAAATAAAACATCCCGAAGCAAGCTACCCACAGTTCAGCTTTTCAAACGGTAACTATGGAGTTTACATCGTTCGATTTCTTTCTAAATCACCAACGGTAAAATAACTTTAGTTTTGAAAATATTTTCAAGTCCTTAGACATGTCCAATTCTATCCAATTTTAGTATGTTGTAAATGAGACTCTGCCGTTTACGATGTCGAGGATGCCAGGTGAACCGATCAACGGAACAGCCTGCTCGCGAAATTATCGTGCAAACTGCTGAGCGCTCCAAAGACGTATGTACCCTTAACGCAGTTCTCAGGGACAGAAGATGTGACAAGGCTGACCCTTTCAAATATAAGTACTGCTAATTTTTTGCCAGCTGAGTTGATTGGAGCAATGTGAAATAAAGTGTCTTGTTCAAGAATACAACGGGCCGCCAGGAATCGAAATCATGACCTTATGATTGTGAGCCGAATACCCTAACCACGAGGCCACGATCCTTCTAATGAGCAACATTGCTATATTATATTTCATTTGAGAAAGTTAAGACAAGGTTTCGAGTCTTCAGGTTCTCCCTGCTTTGCTTTATATTTGCGGGATGTGGATACCCTCTGGGGTTCTTGGGAGTTGCCTGGAATCCTTTACTACCAGGGCGCTTCGCAGAATTATGGGTTACCATCGTCAGATTACGTATGCAACCATCTCAGAAACTGGGATGTATCCCTTTCTTTAAAGTATATTCTATAAATTATATTCGATAATTTATAGTCTGTAATGTATTTAGTTCTTCCTTACATAAGTCTGAATGGTTTCGATTTACTTTTTCAATTTTCTGGTACTGATAACTACTGTAACTTGAGAGATTGGTTCTATCGATTACCACCTCTTCTAAAAATATATGGATTGTAGGACTGTAGATAATCATTATTATTAGATCTATGCGTAGATTACCAGAATCGCTAGAGCGCTAGATGAGATGCTCTGTGGTATTTCTATCTTGTAGAGGTCAATCGTGCCTTTTATTCTTTGGAGTCGATTGCACCAGCCAAGATTTGATGTAGATTTAACCATGTAAACTTTCATCCTAAATTTGTTTTCTTGTGCTTACATTAAATATTATTAATGGCATAGCGTCAAATTATGCTCCATGTGAGTCTAATATGAAAATCTATTGCGGCTGACTAATTTCACTTTTATCTAATTTCTTTAGGAAATGGCTGAATATCACGCTATCTCAGTTCAGCTCACCAGCAAATTTGCGATTAAGAAGTAATGTTGAAAACAGCCTTAGGCAAATATTTCTTCTAAAATATATGTTGATTTTCCCACAGTTCGTTCTCCATCACCAAGCATGTCATCCCTTTCAGTCTCTCCTTTTCCTTTTGATCTTTCAACACTTCATTTTGCCTGGTACATAATGCCAATAAGGTAATATTTACCTGCCAAGAGGGAAAACCAAATCAAAAGGTGAGATATTGCCGATAAGGTAATATCTACCTAGCAAGGATGAAAATAAGATCAAAAGTAGAGACGTTGCCTATAATTTAATACTTACCTGGCAAGAGGAAGATAAAATAAAAAGGAGAGATATACTTTATTTCTACTTCTTCATCACTACGTCCTGCAGTTAAATAACCACAAACCCTTACATTTTCTTTATTTCCTTCATATCCCTGCATAATAAACATATCTTTTCAACAAAAAACTTAATGTAACATTTACGATACAACGTGATATAGTGAAAAACGGTCTTGTCACCTTCTTTACCTTATTATACATTATTTTTTAATTGGTAACAATATTAAGAACTATAATACTGTTTTTTGAACAAATTAACCCGTTAAATCATTTCAAGAAATCATAGAGTAAAAATTCCTGCATTTCTGTCTGATCGATATTACGTATTTCTACCACATCTATAGAGTCTGGAGTCTTAAAGAGACTTGGATGTTCTTGTGCAGTTGTGAAAGCGTTAGACAAGAATGTATAGCGCTGTCGATATCTGAGCAGGAGGACAAAGTTTCGGATCTTCAGGTCTCTGGTCCTCCTTACCTCATTCCATAGTTGCGGGACTTGGACACTCACCGGGGTTCTTGGGATCCCATCAGTCAGATTATGTATCCAACCAACGACTATACTCAGAAACTGCGATGCATCTTGTTACTTGCATGATTCGGGAGCGTCAGTTCAGAATGCTTGGTCGTGACACTCGATTTTCCTAGTTGGATCCAGTGTATCGTGTTCTCTTCTCTGAGGGTAAGGCTGGGGTGACGGCTTATAATGGTCGGCCACATGTCACATAGTCGAGTCAGATGAATAAGAATCTTGCAGAGATGAGGACTGGGACGACCCACGCAAGTAAGTTTAATACTAGAGATACGAACATATTGGTTTCAAATTTTGGCACAAGGCCAGCGAGTTCAAGGGAGGGGCTAAGACGATTAAATCTACCCCAGTGCTCAGGTGGTACTTATTTTATCGATTTCATAAAGATGAAAGGTAAAGTTGACCGCGGCGGAATTTGAACTCAAAGCATAAAAACGGACTAAATACTGTTGAGCATTTTTTCCAGCGCGTTAAAGATCCTATTAGTTCGCGGCTTTATGGCACAGGAATATATTGGTTTTATGCTTGGGCAAACAGGCAACAACTTCCGGGCGATGGTCTAAGTGCTCGACTTCCTCGACGGAGTTTGAACTCAGACAGTAAAAGCGGACAAAATATCACTAAGTATTTTTCCCGGTGTGCTAACGACTCTACCAGTTCGCTGCTTTAAGGTTAAACAAGTAGCATAGGAGAATTTAAATACAACACAGCAAACTTATGAGAGAGTGGTCTGTAAGCTATACATTCATCTTATGTTTCGTTTTTTTTTCTCGTGGTTTGAAATTAAATGTCATCGAAGCATATGTTCCACTTTCAATTTTGTTTCTTCACAGACGAAATCCAGTTATGAAGAACTTCATGTTCTTATGTCACTCGGTAAGAATCTCTTATTTACCTTGGTGACCTTTCAAGAAATCAATCTTTATCTTCTCATCAATCAAAAACACTGACACTACGTCTTGTACAAGAACCTCTCTGTAGTTCTTATAAACAGTTTAGTTTATATTCCGGTATGAACAAAGAAAAAAAAAACACACACACAGAAAGCAGACATTTTATTTTAATATATGTTCTTGGCTATGTTGTGTTTTTCGAAATTCGGTTAAGTCTACACCATATTAAATTATATGGTACTGAAGCGTGTTCATTGTGAAATTTTGATGATGTTTTGCTTGAGGAATCATTTATCATGTATTTTCAGAAATATTTAGTTTGCACCAATATTCTAGGAATAGCTAAAACTTTATTTGTTGAGCTACTCTGTGGCAACCAGTCTACACATATTGAAAATGTTTGAATTTCACACGCTTATTGCAATCTTCGCACTGCTCACAACATATTATAAAATTGTGAGTTTCCTCTCTTTCTTTCTCTATTTCTCTCTCCCCTCTCTCACTTCCTCTCTCCCCTCTCTCTCTCTCTTGTATGTATACTTCTTTTTTACACGTTTCAGTCATTTGACTACGGCCATGCTGGAGCACCACCTTTAGTCAAACAAATCGACTCCACGACTTATTCTTTGCAAGCCCAGTACTTATTCTATCGGTCTCTTTTGCTGAACCGCTAAGTTTCTGGAACATGAACACACCAACAACTGTTGTCAAGCGATGGTGGGGCAACAAACACAGACACAAAGACACATACATATAAATACACACACACACACACACACATATATACATGACGGACTGCTCTCAGTTTCCGTATACCAAATCCACTCACAAGATGGACAATGGTCACGTGTGAGCAACGAAAGAGAGAGAGAGAGAGACAAAGAGAGACAGATAAAAAACGGTATAGGGAAGAAAAAGGGAACTAGACAAAAGGATGAGACAGAAAACAGAATAGAGTCGCATCAAAAAGATTAAGATAAACTTACTTGGAAATGGATGCGTGGTTTTCAATCAAATAATAATATAAATAATATATATATATGCATATATATATATTGGAAAATGTGTGAGATCCATGGTACAGTTAGATATATTTGAAAAAAGACAAAGAATGACTTCTTTGATAGTTCTAATCAGTTTAATTTATTATTTAAAAAAATTAATAATATAAATTTTACGCTTTAGCTCATAGATCTAGAACTAGATCTACGAACTAAAGTGTAAAATTTATATTACTAAAAAGTTTAAAAGATAATAAATTAAACTAGTTAGAACTATCAGCGTAGCCATTCTTCTTCTTTTTTCAAACACACACACACACACATAAATTATTATTTCTAAATCTCTGAACGAAAAGCATTCAGTAACCGTAATCTAATCTTTACTCTAGAGTATATATATATATATATGTATATATATATATATATATATATATATACTTCGGCTTTGTTTCTGTGTATGTTTGCTACCACCGCTTAATGACTGATGTTAGTGTGTTTACGTTCCAGTAACTTAGCGGTTCGGTGAAATAGGTTAATAAAAAACGTGCTAGACATAAAAAAAAAGATAGAATTGGTGTCGATTTGTTCGATTACATTCTTCAAGCCGGTGCTCAAGCATGATCGCAGTCTGTTGACTGAAAAAGATAAAGGAACCAATAAATAAAGGAACCCTTAGTTAAGGGAGAGTGTGAGAGTGTGAGTGTGTGTGTATGTGTGTGTGTGTGTGTGTGTGTGTGTGTGCGCGCGCGCGCGTATGTGTGTGTGTCCGTGTGTGTTTCTAAGGATCCATCATTGGTAATAAGTGACAGTTTGATTTCAGATTCCGAAATAGTGCATTGCTGAACGGCGTGTCTTTTTTTTAACGCAAAGAAATAGTTGTTAGAGTTGGTTTCCGAGTCTGAAATTAAACTAAATTTACCGTTTATAACATAATTGTACTCGTTTTCATTCGTTAGCCTCCATTATGGCCGCGGGTGTGTGTATATACAAAAAATATACATCTATGCACACACACACACACACACACACACACACACACACACACACACACACACACACACACACACACACACACACACACACACACATACACACACACACACACATGTACGTCAATGTGTGTTTGCGCATGTGTGTGCGCGTAGGTACATAGGAATATTTTTATACGTACGTCTATACATACACACACATATACATTCCAATATGAACGTACATATATACGTACATATTTGTATATGTATGTATATATATATATATATATATATATATATATATATATATATATATATATATATATATATATATAT
>NC_068995.1:43928220-43931620 GCF_001194135.2 Octopus bimaculoides | reverse complement strand
ACACACACACACACACACACACACACACACACACACACACACACACACACACACATAGTCATGCAGCATTTATTTATGGACGTCGCTCTGTGTCTGGGTATCCTTGTATTTAAATTTAATGCAATATTTGTCAAACACAAAATCAATAAATTTACGTTAACCCTTAGAGATTTAATTAGCAAATCTATCTCAATATCAACAGTAAACATAAATAACGATAACAAAAGAAATACCAACAAGAATAACAGCAAAAAGAAAATATAACAATATTCATGGAAACCGTAACTGTTATCAAGAACAAGAACATCCAAGTTAGAGACGCGCTATTATATATATATATATATATATATTCACACAAACAGACATACACGTACACATCCAATACACACAAACACACACACACACACACACACACACACACACACATATGTGTGTGCGTATATATATATGTATATGTGTTAATACACGTACACATGTGCGCGCGGATGTATTGTGAAGTGTATCGGGAAGTGTAAGTGCAAGGATAAGAGATTTTGTAGTTTACACATACTTACATGCACACACACACACACACACACACACGCACAGACACACACACACACACACACACACATACACACACACACACACACACACACACACACACATATACATACTTACATTTATATATATACGCACATATACATACGTATATGTATGTATGTGCCTAATTCATATATTCGCACATACACACACACATATATATATATATATGTATATATAGACATACACATATATACACAGGCGGAGACGTGGAGAGGCGCGGATATATAAATAATGATGCGGTAAATAATAAACCAGTTTTTAAAATCTTTGTTTATTAATCATCATTTGTTGGTTGAAATGAATTCTTTTTTTCCTTCTTCTCACATTTCCTCATCCTCTGTCTGTCGATACTCCACCTATCTTTCTCTTTTTACTCAACACTTCACCATTCGCCTCCCTTTCTAGCCCACTCTTCCTCAGCAAACCACTTCTTTCCTTGCGGCGATGTCTCCACTCACTCCCGCCTAATGATACACAACACTTCTTAATATATTGCAGTTCAACAACAACAGCAACAACAACAGCAAACACAATTAAGACAACAATAACATAAACAAAATCTTCTAATATTTGTTTTAATTTATGCTAGCATTGAATTTGCAGAAAAAAGTTTTAATAAAGTGAATTTAAAAAAAAAACATTTTATACTTTTAAGAGAAATGTTATACTGACGCCATTCCTCCATACACCCATACATACACACGAATACATATACATAGTGATATATCAGCAGGCGCATACATACATGCATATATATATATATTCATATATACATACATACGTACATGCATGCATATATACACATACCTATATATACATACATTCATACACTCATGCATTCATACATACATACAATATATGCATGTATACATATATGCAAACATATGTACAAATGTGCAGACATACATACACGCATGCATGCATTCATACATACATACAAATATACATACGTGCATACACACATATATACATACATACACACACACACGCACATATACATGCGTAGGCAAGTACGACGCGCCAGCGCCCTGTTAAAGCAGGTTAATACTTAAATCTTTTACAAGAAAAAAAAATCTACTGACGCAACAGCAAGGTCCGGTCAAAGCTATTTGCAAACTCAGATCGATTGTTGTTTCCCATTAATGCTATTTCACCTCTATGTAGGAGTCATTTCGTATCTATCTATCTATCTATCTATCTATCTATCTATCTATCTATCTATCTATCTATCTATCTATCTATCTATCTATCTATCTATTCACATTGTATTTGTCCTATCTTCGTTGAGCCCTGTGTGGCTAATAAAAGAAATGTATCTATTCACACACGCATACACGTACATATCTTTCAGTCTGTCTACCTACTTTTTGTATCTGTTAGTGTACTTAACTGTCTACTCTCACAAAATGATTAAGCGTTAAAACCTGTTAGAGCAGCTAGACACCTTGTATATTACATGATACAATACTCTGTTACACAATCTTTAAAGCAATTTAAATGTATAGACACGCCATCCATGCATGCATCCATCCATACGTACGTACATACATACGTACACACGTAAGATCATTGTAAGCACACAACACACCAGCACAAACTATATCTCTAAAAATACCCATAAAAGCCTAATCCAAGAGCAAATATAACCGGTCTGTTACATTTCTATTCATCGCAGAAGATAAGTATTTTATTGTCATAGGTTCCTTTGCCACTGTAAGTGCGAACGTTCCTTTTAGATTTAGCGAAAAGGTGAATGTCTTTGGACAATCGTTTCGAAACCTACTGTTTCTTAGTTTTAATTTAAGAACTCAGTTCGTATATATATATATATATATATGACCACAGATTTGGTCGCTGTGATGGTTACTCGGTGAAGGGAATGTTGTTCGTTGCAATGATTGATCTGGGAAATTATGTTTTCGTTACACAAGTAACTAACCTAAACATTATGTAAGTTAAGAGCATATGATATTTGCAAGTGAAGAGGATAGCAGCATGTTGCATTAATTAAAAGAAATTCCTGTCTTTGTAGTGAGGTTTATGTTGTTTGGTGGATTGCACCACGTAAACGAGATTTTTACGGCGCAGCCAATTGTAAAAAAATAAAAGCGCGGCATTATATTATATTAAAGGGCGATCTTGTTGAAAATATAGTGCTCTGCTTGTATTCAGATTACATATTTCCCAACCTTTACTGGTGAATGTTTATGGTTATAAATGATATCTTCGTTCAGTTCTCCATAGAGGTAGTGCTTACTTGTCGTTAAGCCTGTTATACGTAGAACATTACCTATCATTTCATCACTATTCACAGTTCTATTTAAGCCTTACCTGTTAAATATCTTTATTAACTACCTCCTGAATTTATAGATAGCGTTACTATTCACATTAGATATCATCTAAAGATTCGGAAGGAATATTATGAAATCGAACCAGATAATCAAGAGTGGCAATCTTTGATCATAAGCGTATTCAATCAGAGCTAAACGGCAACATCTAAAATGCGAGGTCTAGCATTTTTAATAATTTTAACGGATTTAATTCTGTGTAATTCAAGTAAAGAGACTGTGTAGTTGAAGAGAGTTAACTTGACACGTGGAATAATTGTGTTTTGGTGCTGTTGATGAAATCCTTTCATGGCGCCATGCCGTGTTCGCTTTTATTTTTGAAAGAAGCTGTTCAAATCTTGCAAGTTACATTACGCAGTGTGTGTGAAAATAACCGTATGTATATATATATAGAGAGAGAGAGGGGGTAGACAGAGGGAAGGAGAGAGAGAGGGAGACACAGACACATATATATATATATATATATA
>NC_068995.1:43925353-43928210 GCF_001194135.2 Octopus bimaculoides | reverse complement strand
GAGAGGGAGACACAGACACAGACATATATATATATATATATATATATATATATATATATATATATATAGAGAGAGAGAGAGAGAGAGATAGGTGATAGATGAATGTTGTGTGTGTACGTATAAATGTATGCATATATGCTTGTTAGTATATATGCATGTAAATAAAACATATATAATACATATCTGTGTATGTGCGTGTGTGTGTGCAAGTGCATGTGTTTTTGGCATTTCATGCGTTATGCAAAACAGTTGGGTGTACGTGCATTCATACAAAAGCATGTATGTATGTATTCATGTATATATGTATACATGCATGTATGTATGTATGTATGTATGTATGCATGTATGCATGTTTTGTATGTATGTATGTATGTATGTATGCATGTTTTGTATGTATGTATGTATGTATGCATGTTTTGTATGTATGTATGTATGTATGTATGTATATTCATGTACAGTGGCAGAAAAGTAAATTATTTTAGACACTATGGGAGCTTTCAGATTCAATTTTACAATTATTCAAATTATAACTCTCAGCAATGACAAAACATTTATTTTTCTTTTTATATTTTCTTTTTTTTTTTCACCCGTAATCCGTAACAAAGAATTTTAAAATCAACTCTGAAGAATTTGTGGATTGCTTCGTCGTTTCTAAAGGTACTCGAAAATTGAAAATGGAAGGTTAATATTTCTTATGCAAATGAATTGAATTAATGCAGATGAACCGGTCACGTACTAGAGTCAATTAAATTTTACTAAGGTCAATCGCAATCGAATCTACACTATCCATGAAATGTGTCTAATAAACATATTTGTGCTAAAATTTAAAGCCATTATTATTTACTTTCAATCTGCATGTTTGTTACTATCACTCGCCGAGACACGTCCAGCGTCCTAGGGCGAGTGAAGGATAAGACATGTTACATTATGACTAAAAGCTTGGAGAGGGGAAGTGGCAGCAGCAGTAGCAAAATATCATGTAATACAACACATACATTTAAATTGATAGGATTTTCTAAGGATGTAAGTAGTACTTGTCAGCACAAGTATCACAATCTTTTGGATTTCTCTGCTATTGTGGAGGTCTTATAACACAGTTCTACCTGCATGATTCCTCTTCCCCCATTACTTCCAGGTAGGTACCGACGATCAATGTCTGCTTTTGGGTGGTGCATGTTCTTAGATGTTAGTAGTTTTCTTGGATTACTGTACAGGCGTTGGAGCTCTGTAAGATTCAAGTTAATTGTGTTAAAACTATAAAACTTTAATTATGTTATAACTATAATGGTTTCGATAAGATTTTTCGAGTTGAGTTCAGCTTTTAGCATGAGTCTTACTCTCCTGTAACATCCCTTTCTTATTTTTTTCCTTCATAGTAGCATGCTGTATACCATCTTCCTTTATCCCCAGGAATTTGTAATTTTCTTGTGGGTCAAGTTCCTGGATGACAGAGTCGGTATCTAATTTAATAAAAGCTGTTTGCCTGAGCTTGTTTCTTACAAAAGTTGCTTTAGCACACTTATCAAGGCTAAAATCCATCCCGATGTCATTGCAGAAATCTTTAACAGTTGTTAGTAGCTCTTCGTCGTTTCTAGCAAACAGCTTCAGATTGTCCATATAAAACAAACGGTTTAGTGTAGTATTATAAACTTTGAACCTATGCCTGGTGTTGTTTAGTTCGTTTGAGAGTGGGAACAGTGCCATGCAAAAGAGTAATGGGCAGAGGGAGTCGCCTTGAAAGATGCCACGTTTTGATCTTGATGTTGTTAGACTGGCTCATACTATTACTATGGTTTAGAAAGAGACGTGTATTCCGCTTGGTCATGCTACCTTTTAAGAATTTGAAGACGACAGATATGAGTCCAATGGATCCTTCCCCTGTTCAGATATGAGTTCAATGGATCCTTCCCCTTTGAAGACGCCGCATACCAAGCAACCGTAATACTTCTGGACGTCGGTGAGTGTTATAGTACTGCTTTATTTGCGAACACTTTGAAGATTAACTTCTTTCAACATAGACATTTATTTAGATGAATGTAAAGGGAAAATTCCATGTGTCAAAAATTCGTTTCGAGACCAGAGATCAATATAATATCCGATCGCATGAAACATTTTTGATTGGTTGGTCCATTACTTTAACGAGGTACAGAATTGCAGACTTGGATTAATTGAAAATTTCCAGAACCTGAAGCGGTATCACTTAAACGAGATTAGTAGAATTATTATCACCAGCAGAGATCTCTCTCGGAAACTTCCAGAATTCTAATACAGCTGAAGTCAGCGTTGAAAATCTCTTCTATAGAAACGGTTTGTGTCTCGCAAAATGTGTACCGCTGAAAGCAAAATCCTTGAGTTGCTTTCTTCTGCGATACATAGAAATTGAAGAACAGTTGCTTTGCACACCACAAAATTTCCGGTCACGTTATCAGCTATAAACACAAATAATCAACCATATAGTTGTAATTATGGACTACACATCATCCGAAATATTTGCAACATGAACTGACGCGTTGCTCACATATCTACATCTCGCACGTGTGTGGCAAACTGGGTATACCAGTTTTTTTCTGACTATTATCAAATATGTACACATACACAAACACGCACACATATGTATGTGTATGTATGTATATATATATATAACTTCCCTTGGCAAAACAAACAGGACACAGAAGTGTGTCGATAAGCCAGCTGGAGGAGATGTCCTCCTGGGGCTAAAAGCAACAGTAACATCCACCCCTAGGGGTCAGCCACATTTAAGTGGCAATATACTTCACTTTATCGTGCAGTTACTGTTAATACCTCATTTAGAGAATTAACATTGCTTATATATATATATATATATATATATATATAT
>NC_068995.1:43924068-43925263 GCF_001194135.2 Octopus bimaculoides | reverse complement strand
ATATATATAATTATGTTAATAATATTAGGGATAGAAATCCAAATTTACAGGTAAAAATTCAATTTAATTTAATTTATCAAAATTAAAATTAAATTACATTTCACAATATATAATATATAAACATAATTTAGAGGAAAAAAACACAATCCCTGAATTCATCCATGAAAAACCACAGTCACATATAGAAAATATATAGGCATATATGTATTCATAGCAGTTATATATATCTGAAATAACTATGGTTGTTATTCGACGAAGAACGGGAAAAACAACATCTGGTAGAAGCATGACAGGAAAGATGGAATGGTCTAAGATGCCGTAGTTGAAATAGAAAGGATACAATTGACGCTGACTTGAAGGTAATTTTCAGTCGAGAAGACATAAAAGGAGTGTAGAATTTGGGAAACAGCTCGCAGTAGTGGTTGTAACGAATTGCGTAATTGTGTGTGTGTGTGTGTGTGTGTGTGTGTGAGAGAGAGAGAGAGAGAGAGAGAGAGAGAGAGAGAGAGAGGAAGGAAGAGTAAGTATGAGAGATAGAGCCTGTAAAGGACCAAGAGTCGAGCAATAACGAATATGCACAATGAGAGACGGAGAGAGAATTAGTAAGTAGCAAGGAGAACAAGAGAGAGATAGAAACAAAGAAAGAGGAAGAGAGAAATAGAAAGAGAAAGAAGGGCTGAAAGAGAGAGAAATAGAAGAGATATGGTCACCGCTAGAGGGAAGGGCATCGATGGATGGGAGTGCTCGAGTGATGACAATTCAAAATGGAACGTGGAAACGGATTAACAGAAAAGGACAAATAAATATAGAAATTCTCTGATCGGTCAACTAGACCGCGGGGACATAGAAAACATACACACATACACACATACACACATACATTACTCGCACACATACACATGCACACACACACGTCGTCACGACATAATAACTCTAATGTGCACTTTATACGATCTTTTTACTCTTTCGTTTCTCTCTTTTTCTTTTACCTCCTCTTCTCCCGCTGTTCTATCCTATTACTCTGTCACTCTCTCTCTCTTCCCTACTCCTCCTCCCTTGATTACGTGGTTCCCACGTGACCACCGTCCATCTTTCTTTTCTTCTCTCCGTTGTGAATAGTTATTTCAGATATATAACTGCTATGAATACATATATGCTCATGTATATATATATATATATATATATATATATATAT
>NC_068995.1:43919976-43923853 GCF_001194135.2 Octopus bimaculoides | reverse complement strand
AGAGAGAGAGAGAGAGATGGATAAACAGAAAGAGAAAGACCGACAGGAAGACACGGAGAGAATAAATAACAAGCTAACTTTCCTATTTGGAAGTAGTTTGGACGACAATTTCTCTTGAAATCATTATAAATTAATTATCAATTTAAACAGTTAAAGTCAAGTAATTAACACTATGACCCTTGCATGAGATAAACAACCTTCAGTAAAACTTATTGATTAATCAGAAAAGGGCATATTACTTAGTGAACGCCGGAACAGCTCATACTTTGCTACATGTCATTCGTTGTTCTGATATTTCTGGCTGTTGATTTGATCCCAGGTTAAATAATTTGATCAAATTATTAGAAAACATTTGAACTCTTGTGAGTACTATGGTTGTTGCTGACGTCATTATTGTAGTTGCGTTTGTTGCCGCATCTCTTTCCCCTCCCACGTCGTTACTCAAGAAGCTCTGAGGTCAGTACTGCAGATTTGTCAAACAGCCGCTGTTTGAACACGCTCTCAACTTCCTCTGGCAGTGAGCTCAATTTGTCTCTCCCTCTCTTTATCTCTCTATGTCTGCCTGTCTGTCTGCATGTCTGTCTGTCTGTCTGTCTGTTCTGTCTGTCTGTCTGTCTATCTCTCTATTTCTCTCTGTCTGTCTCTCTCTGTGTCTCTCTCTGTGTCTTTCTCTTTGTCTCTCTGTGTGTCTCTCTCTCTGTCTCTCTGTATCTCTCTCGTGTCTCTCTCTTTCTCTGTCTGTCTGTCTGTCTGTCTCTCTATTTCTCTCTGTCTGTCTCTCTGTGTGTCCCTCTCTGTGTCTTTCTCTTTGCCTCTCTGCCTCTCTGTCTTTCTGTGTCTCTCTCGTGCCCTCTCTCTTTTCTCTGTTTCTCTGTCTGTCTGTCTGTATGTCCGTCCGCTTGCCTGTCTCTGTTTCTCTCTCTTCTCTCTCTACGGTACATAGTTTAGCAGCAAACAAAAAAGAAAAAAAAGAAAGAAAGAACGGTAGAACGGTGTTGATCAAGTTTCGATTCTTTCGCAATATTGCAAGAAAAGCTTAACATTATGTGGTAACATCTCCATGTAACTGGTTACGTGTGAACTCGGAAACTGCGATATAAGGTCGCAGGAAGATTAAAACAAAACTCTGTTCTGAAGAATGAAAGCCAAGCTTCCTCATATGTAACTTTATATATTGCTGCAAACATGCGCAATCGTTTTGGTTTTGATGGAGTGTTAATCAAGCTCACAACACGAAAGACATATGCCAGAGTCGATTGGTACTAATTTCCCCTTAGTTGGAACCAATTCACTACTAAACCTATCTCTTATCTTTCTTTTAAGTAGTAGAACACGAATTCAAGATTTCCCAAAGGTTGAAATCTCATTTATTCAATCATGGCGTCTGCATTACACGATGAGTGATGTAATTGGAAAACATTAACCGATTCTGTTTTCAGATTGTGTATTAGCTATTACATCAATATTCTGACTTCGAAATCAATACTTTTATTGAAATGATGTAATTACAGTCAGTATAAACAGCACTGGCTTGGCTCTAGTTTCATATTTCTCCTGTTGTTGAAGAATGAGGATATGAAGAACAGGAATCCTTGCGGTACGGTATGTAATTATAACTTAGTAATCAAAATCGAATCCTTATTATGATTATAATTAATTATATTTTTACATTGCAGTTCTTTATCGAATACGAAACTAATATCAGGTTATCCCATAAGTTCTGTCCGATTTTACGTTTTTTTTAAAAAAATGAATGAAATTTAATAGTATCTAAGAATGTCTAATGGAATTTCAAATTATTTTTATGCATTTGTGTACATTTAAACTAATTAAATATTATTTTGCAGAATAATAGACTTAAAATTTCTTTGATTAATACCCTTTCTATCATGGAAGTATCCAAAGAGCATTTGAGGCACAAATGCTTTATGAGTACAAAAAAGGAAACTCTGCACCGAAGCATAGCAGGTTATGAAATCACTTATGAAATCGTTGATAAACCAACTTTTCAACTATCTGGTCGAAAGAATAGGTCCCGCAATAATTTATGGTTCGTCCCACCCTTCTCCCTAAATTCTAGAACAAATATATGGGATGACCTGATATTTTTGCACACAGAACACGATTTTCGATCTGAATTGAAAATATTTTACCATATTTCTACTCCTAATCTTCTTGGGAATGGAATGAGGGCGACGTAATCCTCATGGTCATAATACCCTTAAAATGAAATTGTCTAATTACGTTGCAATACGAAGAAGATAACATGGCAGTGAGTTGGGTGAATCGTTCGCACGCCGGGGACAAAACACTTAAATTTCACCGGTGTCGTCTTTCCTTTTCATCCTTTCGGGATCGATAAAAGAAATACAAGTTGGGTACTGAGGTCGATGTAATCGACTTACTCCCCCTTAGAAATTGCTGGCCTTGTGCAAAAATTTGAAAGCAATATTAAGCATGATAATTTCTTGTTTGAATCAATCTCACTCCATTTACACTAAATAAACATAAATTGTTGGGACATAAAAAAAATGGATGTAAGAGATCGCCATAATAATATTCGAGACTGGTCAGACAATGGAAATAAATAGCTTTGTAAGTTGAACGTCAAAAGCCTTAATTTTGATATTTCAATTACTGGTCGCTGCCTTCAAATTAATACAGTTAACTAACTCATTTTCAATCTATTCTCTTTTCTACCTATAAAATAACCCGGTATCTTGTAATTGTAAAATATAATTATAATCTTTATCTCAGAATGTGTCTTATTAATACAGTGTTGTCTTGAGATTTATTAATAAGTCTCCTCAACGTATTAGAATTTTGTGAAAGTGTTTACATAATATGAACTGACAGCATACAAGCTGAACGATACAAGTTGACAGATGTTAAGAAATTTACAAGATGTTTCTCATTTGAAATAATTGCTTTGTTATTAATCCAAGACCTTCTACGATATCAGTAATGGCTGTGATCAATAATTTATTGTATTTATACAATATTAATAAATATTTCAATTTCCTATTCTTCAACAGTTTAATCAATAGAGCAAAAATAGTGGCCATGGCATTTTTCAAAAGCATCGAGACTTAAAGAAAAGGAAATGTCATACTTAGATCGGAATCCCGAATTGTTAAAGCAGAGTGGATTCTCTTTAAAACACCTGAGAGAGACGGATTGAGTCCAATTCCCATGAACAGGTTCGATCCCTAGGATCAGATTTTCCACAGTTTCTCTCCACCAAATTCCACTTACAAAGCTTTGATCGAATCAAGGTTTTTGTAGATGAGACTTCATTGCGTGTCTAATTTGCCGTTCAATGAGATTTAACTACTGTCCTTTTAGTTCAGAAGTGAACAACTTAACAACACAGGCAAGTATGTGCGCCTTTTCTGTCAGACTTGCCCACATAAATCAAGATTAAAATCTGTGACTTTAATCGATATATTTAATCTAAATCATATTTCCCCTCATTATTGATAAAATAACCTCATCTGGGACTCTCGACAGTTGGAGATCCAGTTTAGTTTTGAAGACATCTACATCCACAACATGTATTTCTCTCTAATCCTTCGGAAGGATATTGAAGAGCTTTGGATCTTTGCATCCCACGCTATTGCAGTGTCTGGTCTTGTATTTTAACTGCAGGTTAGGGATTTTACGCTTCTATGCAATGACGCCTAAAGGTTAAGAGCAAAATCATAACCTCTTGAATCTTTCCGAGTAATTGGCCGAAACACCGAATTCACTGTCAATAATATTCACGGTTGCATGTTCAGTCCCACTGCAGGGCACGTTCTACTATACCCTCGGGCCGACCAAAGCCTTGTAAGTGGATTTGGTAGACGGAAGCTGAAAGAAGCCCGTCGTATATATA
>NC_068995.1:43914413-43919905 GCF_001194135.2 Octopus bimaculoides | reverse complement strand
ATATATATATATATATATATACTTACATACATACATACATGAACAAGTATATGACACATCGTCAGTTACGACAACAAGGTCCCAGTTGATCCGATCAACTTAACAACCTGCTCGTGAAAATAATGTGCAAGGGGCTAAGCACTCCACAGGCACGTGTACACTTAACGTAGTTCAGCGTGACACAGAATGTGACAAGGCCGGCCCTTTGAATTACAGGTGCAGCTCGTTATTGCTAGCTGAGTGGGATGGAGCAACGCAAAATAAAGTGTGTTGCTCAAGGACAACGGTGCCGCCGATAGTCGAACTCACGATCGTGGGCCAATTACCCTAACCACTAAGTCACGCACCATCACAAACATTTATATATAGAAATTATAAATATACAAATACGTAGAAAATATATATCTTCAGGCTATATTCATGTGGAAAATAAGAAAATTTCTACGTAGAAAACATGTGCGTAAGAAACGGCCAGTATGCTCAACGGTACCTTAAAGTTTTATTACGTCAGTAGTGGCTGTAAATTACTTCAGAATTTTCGTCTTTCCATAGAAATGAAAATTTCGTCTAACGTTTTTCAGTAATTGTAAGGACTCGGGGAAGATTTATCTCAGTATTAACTATAAATCATGCGACAAGATGGCTCATAAACTTTACACTGAAATAAAAGTATCGCTATTATCTCCGAAAATAATAATAATAAAAAGAAATTAAATAATATAAATAAAACATTATTGATTTTAAAAGCCTTTGAAAATCTCACGATAAATATTAACCGCTTTATCCTTCACGTGGTGTAGTTTAGCACTGAGCGCATGTGTGTGACATTGTTTATTAGCGTCCAAAGAATACAATGGATTTTCAATGAAAAATACGAGTGTGCCAGTAAGACGTGCGTCTTCGTTCAAATGACTGCATTATTCAGTCACGAGAAATACATACATACATATATATGTATATATATATGTATATATATGTATATATATATATATATATATACTTGTATATATATACGTACATATATGTTTGAATATATATATACCCATCAATGGTTAATGGCTTCTGGCTTAAAATCAGAAACAGAAGGGTTTATCATAGCAGCCCAAGATCAATGCCTACCTACAAGGAACTACCAGGCCAACATATTAAAGAAGGGCAGCTCCTCAATATATCGGGTATATAAACAACAAAATGAGACTGTTGATCATGATGTCTCCATGTGCAGTCTTTTGCGCCTACGGAGTATCTTAACAGGCATGATAGAGCTGCACAATATATTCACTAGGTAATTTGCAAAAACCTGGACTGGCCGCATAATAAAAACTGGTGGGAACACAAACCACCCCCAGTGCTTGAAAATGATCACATTTCACTCTTCTGGAACTTCACCATTCAATCTGACAGAAAGATAGATGCAAATAGGCCAGACATTATATTGAAGGATTTCAGGCAAAAATCATGCCTCCTCATTGATATAACTGTCCCAATTGATATAAACGTATCTGTCAAGACCTACCAAAAACTGAGCAAGTATAAAGATCTTGAAATAGAAATTAGTAAAATGTGGAACCTGAAGACTAAAACAATACCTGTTGTCATAGGTGCCCTAGGAATGATAGCAAAAGGGGCTGATTACTACCTAGCTCAGATACCAGGAAATTCCAAAATGTCAGAAATTCAAAAGATAGTGCTCATGGGAACTGCCCATATCCTACGTAAAATACTGTTTATGTAATCTCAAATTTTAAAACATTCACATAATTTTGTTATGGTTTCTTAAACACTATTTGCAAAACCAAATATATGGCACCCTAGGCATAACACCAACATGAACCTCTAACCCGTTGTCTCTTGAAGTCTCTGGGTGAGACTTGGAGTCAACTTGTATAAATGCAAAGAAAAAGTCAAACATAAAATAATAATAATAATAATAATAATAATAATAATAATAATAATGATATTGATAATAATAATAATACTAATAATACTAATACTAATACTACTACTAATAATAATGATAATAATAATAATTATGATGATGATGAGGATGATGATGCTGCTATTGTTCCTGTCATCATCATCATCATCATCATTATTATTATTATTATTATTATTATTATTATTATTATTATTATTATTATTATTATTATTATTTTTCGAACGATGTGCAGTGGAAAACATTATGTAGGTATAGATGTTTTCCAATTCGTTGGAATAAAATAATTTAATACAGTCACAATTTTCAATTTAGTGGAAAGAACGTTACTTTCAGCGGTTTTCAAATTAACATTTTTACATTCTCTGCTTCTATTATGAATAAGAGGAAGCCAAATGTGATAGCGGGCGTTGACAAAGACAGATATATTATCAGTAACGACTGCAACCCAAGAAGTTCTTCTATGGCAGACAATGCCGACAATGAATGCTGTGAATCTAGCTTGAACAACACTATCATACAGGGTGTGAATTTGTTAGCAGCTTCGATGAAACGTAATTATTTCTTATTTGGCCACAAGGGTGTAAGATGTTGCAAAAGAGCGTAAGGCGGAATAGAAAACAGACAAGCATCAGTGTGAGATTCACAGGAAATGAAAGGGTATCACCAACAATGAGAGTAAAGTTCAAATAAATACCAAATAATATAGAAAAAAAAATCCCAGGAGATAGTTATTGACAAAGGGTAAAATAAGTGAGATTAACGGTGACAACAATGGTTTATAAGTAAATAAATATACGTCAGAGATGGGGATATAAGTGGAGTGAAATACTGAGATCAACAATAACAATAAAGACATGGTACCGTTAAGGAATAATTAGAGTGTAGGTATGGATGTGTGGTTAAGAAATTTGTTTTGTAACTACGTAGTTCCAGGTTCAGTCCCATTGCACGACACAGAGGATTAGTATAGTCAAGGGGCGGCCAATACTTTTTGAGAGAATTTGGTAGGCAGAAACTGTGTGAATTTGATAATAAACGTGTCGTATGTGTGTGTGTGTGTATTTGTCTCTCATCACTTGACAACCGATATTGGTTTGTTTGTGTTCCCGTAAATTTAGAACGTCGGCCAAAAGAGCCCGATAGAATAAGTGTTTGTATCGATTTGTTCAGCGAAACACGTGCTCCAGTATGACTACATTTAAAAGACTGAATGAAACTTGATACGGCACAAAACAATAAAGACAATAGAAATAAGAATATAAAAGAATAAAATAATAATAAGAAAAATCCTAAAAATGGCCGCTGGGGGTAGCGTGGAAGGCAATAAGGTTTAAGGTGCTTTAGGATGTGTCTCAGGCATCAGTTTGGATTACTCTGACACACCAAACGACATATACTTTCTCCGAGCTCTTGCTGTCAACCTACAAGCTCGTAATTCTAACTATGGAACTACAGGAAATTACAACTGAAGTCAACAGAGCGCCATCATCATGAGAAGCAGAACAATTTTGCGGCGGTGGGGAATGGACAATGAAGGAAACATTATCGACAAAATTGTGCAAAACAATGAATACATCACCTGAACAATCGTGAGGAACAACCGAAGAAGTAGCACTACACGTTGTTCGTAAAGTCTGGATACTTAGGCGAAGATGAATATTTTCAATAAGCACAATAGCCAGTTAGAAAATCTCAATAAGAGATGAGAGTCGTAACTATATTGACAAGTAAAGTTAATCGCCACATCAACATGACTGTTTGATGTTACTACTACTTTAACCCAGACAGATATGTAGAGGTGAAACAAACCATATGAGCGATAGAGATACGGAACAACAGTTTGTCTTCTGTGAGACACGAACCGATATTCCTGTCCTGACTAGTTGAGGATTACGCACGCAGTTAGTCAATTACAATTGCTTCTTCAAAGCAAGTTTGCATTGTAATGTATGCGATTGTTTGAAGCAGATATTGCTATAGTGAAAACTTGTAATTAATTTCCAGGCAGTATGAAATAAATAGTGCGAAATATCATATTGGTCTATTGTTGCAGGTGTATTTCATTCATTTATTGATGAGATAAAGTTGGAGATTGTGGGATTCATATAGTTCACAGTAACATTAGCAATAGGATTATCGAGAGAAGATACCACAGCGTAAAATGTAAACTTACACCTTCCTACTACAAGCTATTTTCGACAATGTTTTTCAAATACTTTTCACTAATAATAATAATAGTAATAATAAGAAGGCGGCGAGATGGCAGAAACGTTAGCACGCCGGGGGGGAAATGCTTACCTGTATTTCGTCTGCTGATACGTTTTGAGTTCAAATTCCGCCGAGGTCGACTTTGCCTTTCATCCTTTTGTGGTCGATAAATTAAGTACCAGTTACGCACTAGGGTCGATGTAATCGACTTAATCCCTTTGTCTGTCCTTGTTTGTCCCCTCTATGTCTAACCCCTCGTGGACAATGAAGAAATTAGCAACAATAATGATTTCTTTTAATAATAACAATGATAATCCTTTCTTATTGATCTCAATGCTGAACTGGTACTTATTTTATCGACCCCAAAAAGATGAAAGGAAATCTCTATCTCGGAGAGATTTTAACTACGAACGTACAGAGGAGGAAGAAATGATGCTAAGCAATTTGTCCGACGCTCTTACGATTCAATCAGCTCGTTGCACACTTTATAGGGTTCAATAATTTAAGGCCAAGACCCGCAATTTCTTGAGAACGGTACATTATTTTATCAATCTGGAAATGATGAGGTAAAAATCGATCTCGGTGACATTTGACTCTAAACGTAAAGTGCCGGAAAAAATAACGCTAAGCATTTTTCCGGCATACTAACGAGTCTGTCACCCTAATCCCGCCTTTATAAACTATCTTCGCCTACTATTTTCTAGATGGTGTTGGGGGTGGAATTTGAACTCAGAAAGAATTGAATTTGAACTCAGAAAGAAAAGACGGGCGAAATGAATAATAATAATAATAATAATAATAATAATAATAATAATAATAAATCCTTTCTACAGGAAGCACAAATCCTCAAATTTGGGGGAAGGGATTAAGTCGATTACATCGATCCCAGTGCGTATCTGGTGCTAATTTTATCGACCCCGAAAGGATGAAAGGTAAAATTAACCTCAGTGGAATTTGAACTTAGAACGTAACGGCAGACGAAATACCGCTAAGCATTTCGGCCAGCGTGCTAAAGATTCTGCCAGCTCGCTGCCTTATTAATAATAATGATAATCTTTTCTACTGTAGGCACAAGGCCCGAAAATGTTTTGGGAGGGGGCCAGTCAATTAGATCGATCACAGTACGCAACTAGTACTTAATTTAAAGACCCTGAAAGGATGAAACGCAAAGTCGATCTCGGTGGAATTTGACGAAATACCGCTAAGCATTTCGTCCGGCGCGCTAACGTTTCTGCCAGCTCCCCGCCTAGCTGCTAATAATAATAATAATAATAATAATAATAATAATAATAATAATAATAAGTAGTAGTAGTAGTAGTAGTAGTAGTAGTAGTAGTAGTAGTAG
>NC_068995.1:43912882-43914354 GCF_001194135.2 Octopus bimaculoides | reverse complement strand
AGAAGAAGAAGAAGAAGAAGAAGAAGAAGAAGAAGAAGAAGAAGAAGAAGAAGAAGAAGAAGAAGAAGAAGAAGAAAGATGTGATAATAGTAACTGCGGCTGACGACGACTAAGATTAAATGAGTCCAGAGAGTCTGTTGTTTGGTATTATTTCGAATTTTATGTTTTACTATGAGAAATTCTTGTCAATAATCAAGTGATGGAAGACTATCAAAGAGTTAAACGTGAAGAATCAGAAAATCACAAAAAAAATATAAGAGTAAAACTATAAACGACAGAACAAGACGAAAGCGAAGACAAATGAAAAACTAGTGTGAGATACTTGCACACATGCATAACTATTTAACATCAGTAAAGGGAAGAATAAGGTCACTGACGCCAAGTGAGACGAAAATCTTTCTTCTGTTGCTGTAGAAGTAATTATAATTAAATGCAAAGTTTAATTGTAATTCTAATTTGGAAATAGCACATCACTAATCAGAAAGAGAAGAATTAATTTCACTCGGAAT
Organism: Octopus bimaculoides; assembly: GCF_001194135.2. Taxonomy (NCBI): domain Eukaryota; kingdom Metazoa; phylum Mollusca; class Cephalopoda; order Octopoda; family Octopodidae; genus Octopus; species Octopus bimaculoides. Next base: position 43,913,845 of record NC_068995.1, on the reverse strand, counting down.
AAACTATCATACTGCTATTAATTATATCTTACGCTTCAGCTCTAAAAGACCACCAATACCACCACCATCAACAACAACAACTACTGCGACTACTACTACTACAACAACAGTAACGCTACCACCATTATTACCACCACAATCAAAACCACTAGTATCACCACCGCCGCCAACTCTGCCATCAGCTCCACCACCATCGCCGCTGCCGCCGCCGCCGGCACCATACCCCACCCCTACCCCCACCACGGTCGAAGCCACCACAAAATCACCGCCACCGCCTTCTCCAACGCCACTCGCACTGTCAACATCAACACTGCCAACCGTCACCGCTACCGCAATTGCACCACTAAGACAACCAATAACTGCGCAATCACCACAGACTCCCACCTCCACATCACTGTAACTGCCACCACCACTACCACCATCCACCACCTCCACCACTACCACCACCATAACCATCGCAAACACAACACAATCATAACTATGAAGCGGTGCTGAAAAGTTCCTGGCTTCGGGTAAAAGAAAATACAGGAGGATCAGTTAATCATGATTTCATTCAACATAATCCCCTCTCAGGTTCAAACCCTTATTACAGCAGTCCTTCAGTTATTCTAAGCCCTCTAAAAGAACTCAGAAGGTTGGGCCCCCAACTAGGCCATTCGCGACACCCTTAAAACCAGGAATTTTTCAGAACCCCCTTATATATATATATATGTGTGTGTGTAGGAAAATGAAAAAACGCCAGAATGCTGAACTGGAAGCATAATTTAATAAAGATTTTTTCTAACCGGTTTTCATTGCGAAGAAGCAAATTGTCAAGAAGAAGGAGAATGAAAATGTTTTTTTACAAAGAAGTACAAAATGAAGAAAATAATATATAAAACAATAATATATAAAAAAATAAATATACCCATACATTATATTGTCTTTGAGCTTTTGTAGTTCAATAGTAGTTCATGTATAAAT
>NC_068995.1:43908783-43912128 GCF_001194135.2 Octopus bimaculoides | reverse complement strand
AGACGAAGACCAAATAAACTACTCGTGCCATGCGGACATTTATTGTGGTTTTAGAGTCAGGATTTGACTACTATTTTTTCAGCGTGGTGGTATCTCTTGATGCCCTGTATTATAATTTTATATATATATATATATATATATATATATATATACACACACACAAACAGTAGGGTGCTTTTTGGTCCAGAATTTTGGGCAAAAGGAAATGCGAGAGGATCAGTAAATTACGATTTTATTCAACATATTCCCCTCTCAGATTCCCACACTTATTGCAGCTGTCCTGTTTTTGTAAGCCTTGTAAAAGAACTCGGCAGTTTGGGTCCCAGCTGAGGTTATTGGTAAAACACCACACGTATCTGTAATATTCATTTATGTGACATGTTCATGGCGTATTTCTTAGGTTGCTGTCACAGGGGTTTTCTCTCTGTAGATTACATGGAATAAATATTACTGATGAATTCATAATGTCTGGAGAAACTTTGTGTTGGCGTTTTACATTGCAGTCTTCAGAAATAGCTGTGGTTTAATCATAGGGAGCACTCTGCCTCTCAAGGATAAATAATGTATGCTTTTGGAATGTACGTTTGTAAATATATTTATATGCTGTTCGCTAAAGAGTTTAGTCAGTTACATCTGTCGAGAATATGTAGTTTAATCGAAAGAATGCGTTCAATTTTCTCTACAGGGAATTTTTTTTTTTTTGCATAAGGCAGCGTTTATTAACTTATTGCAATAAAGCTCATCTCGATATTTGTTCTTATAGTTCGGAGAAAATTAAAATAGAATCAACCCAGCATCGCAAATATTAGTTTATCACACTTGGCGGCATTTCACCGTTGAGATAAAACTAAATACGAGGGAAATATTTAATCTGGAAATCCAGATTTCCTATCATTACGCCATCTATGCTCACCAAGCATGGGTATCCATATTTTCGTAAATAAAACATCAAATATCGTATCCTTCATCCATTGCAAGGAAGTTATTTAGCATGAAATGAAAATTATTGATTGTGTTGATAAATGCATATTGTTGGTTTTCGAAAAGTTTAATAGGAGCGAATGAAATAAACGTAGTTAATTATTCCTTCATTTTCTGGCACTTTTAATTTCGTTTGAGAAGTAACCATTTTAATTTTCTGAATTTTTCTGAAGTTAAAGGGAGGGGATGGGCTCGATTCTATATTTCAAAATAAAAATGAACCAGAGTAAAAACAAATGTCTGAAATTTCGCTTTCTCAATTACAAAAGGAGAGGAAATGACGTGAAATGCATACAATTACACATGGAAAAGGAAAGAAAATGATGAAATAATTTCCCTATCTACGTGTGGTCGTACAACTGTAACAAATAAAAATGAATTGCTACAATGAGTTCATTGTGAATTAAGTTAATGATAAAAGCTACTTTTTTTTTCTACTTACAGTTCCCTCATTTGTCTTTTTCGAGGCTATACCAACTTATCAATCCTATATTTGAGTTTACCGAACTCGATAGAATATCGTGGTAGAATGAGAGGCATAGTATAACTGAAGACTGTTTCTTGACATTACAGTTTTGAGAACCTTCGTTTGTTAAACGTGTGATAAGGTCTTTTCCCCACTGAAATCGTTCCCTTGTTCATGCTTTCCTGGCAGCTGACACCAGTATAAGTCAAGAAAAACAGTGTGTAGTAATGGGTAGCTGTGTATGACGATGTATGTGTGTGTGCGTGCGTGCGCGTGCGTGTACAGGTGTGTCACCAGAATGTAGCTGTGGGAGGCAGAGTTGGGTAATGTGAAGTGTATAAAGCAATATCTATGGATGAAAGAGTGAGTGAAGAAGAGCGAGAAAGTGATCGAGAGAAAGAGGGGAGGGAGGGAGAGAAAGCAACAGCGGGAGAGAGCTAGAGAGGTAGAGAAAGAAGAGATAATATAACATTACTAACAATGTTAAATCTCACCTAGACTATATGATCCTGTTATCACGAGAATGTAAGATAACAAGCAATCTTAATAGGATGTCATAATAACTGTCCAATATTTCTCCTTTATGTCAACATAACCTCCTAAATGACAACTACTTACAATGACTGGATGATCATATAACCACTTCATGTCACCAGGTTAATTCACCAAACAAAGGCTTTCAAATGCTGATAATAGTCAATAATGGTGGCAAATGAATTTCTACGTTTAGTTTCAGTTTCAGAACGAGGCTTATTTCATTTCTAGTGTTAATTTAGTATTACGCTGTGATTCTATCCTACCGTCATTTTTTTCTCTCTCTCTTTTTTTTTCTTTTGATAGTAGTATAGTTCCCAATTTTTTCTGTCTTCAGAAAAAGACATTAATTTTCAAAGTAATGTGTACAGCAAGAATTAAAATAAAGTTGACGTTAAGTATTCTTTATTCAAAATATGTAAAACATTTTTTCCCATTATTCGTTCACGCATTTTCACACACACATACACACACACACACACACACACACACACACACACACACACATGTTATTAAAGGTAATTTCTGTTATAAGTCAGCGCTAAGTTGTTCAAAGTTGTATATAGTTTCGATGAAATATAAGTAAATAGCTTTGACGCAAAATGTAATAAAGCAGCGGAAAGACGTATCATTAATCTCGACTCGTTCAGCTTGGCAGAACAAAAATATACGTGTTGTGTTTGTCAGCGGATATGTGATTTTTTTCACAAGTGCTACCCTGCTTAGCAAGGACGAAAGTAACATCTGATGTTCTACTGTAAATATGTGTATAAGAAATTCAATACACAACCAGCAAGCCCTGGTTCCGATTTCAATGCATGGCTTATTAAGAAAGTGTCTTGTACATGAGATTTGGAATGACCAATTCCTGTGACTGAAGTTTGATAAAAGGAGACAGCAAATGTTTATATGTATGTATGCATGTATGTATGTATGAATGTATGTATGCATGTATGTATGTATGTTCTTCTCTTTCTCTTTTTAAGTTTAGAGTCAATATTAATTGGCCACCTGAGCAAGGATGTGAAGGAAAGTATCTTCTTTTAACCATCATCCTTTAAATCTTGCAGATTTTTATAGTTCCAGATTTCGTGATTGTTTGTAGCATATGATTTAAAGATATATATTCTCTTCCCAAGATCCCAAGTGCATCATACTTTGCTTCAGACAGGTTGGTATGTTTCCTGTATGTGTGTAGCCTCCACAAGAGGCTACACACAGAGGGGACAAACAAGGGTAGACAAAGGGATGAAGTCGATTACATCGATCCTAGTGCGTAACTGGTACTTAATTTCTCGACCCCGAAAGGATGAAAGGCAAAGTCGACCTCGGCGGAATTTGAACTCAGAACGTAACGGCAGACG
>NC_068995.1:43903352-43905852 GCF_001194135.2 Octopus bimaculoides | reverse complement strand
CCTGAATACATGTACAGACATATTTATGCGCACTCACGCATGCACGCACACACATATATATACATAGGTATGCATGTGAGTATGTATGTATCTTTGCATACATATCTGTGTGTGTCTGTGTGCATGTGTGTATTGACATTATACAAACATGTACATGTATGCTCACACGCAATATTGACGGATACATGTGTATATACCACATAACAACAATTCATACAAACCTGCCAAATACGAGCTATAAAATGTGAAATGAATCGAGTAGAATCTTTGCATAAGTTTCCTTATCTGGATGTTTTCCATGACAAACAAAATGGCTGAAATATCTCGTTTCCTAAATTTGTCAGAGTCACCTTTCGATTATCTTCCTTCAGTTTCCTGCTTAATCCTCTTGAGCTGACATCTGTGGTTGATCTGTGCTTGATCTACGCACAGTTATAAAACACTACTGTATGCATTGTAAATATAAGAATACTGTTATAATATGGAACAATCTGTTTTACTTTCGTTCCTATTAACTTGCAAAGCATGACAGCTATGGATTTTATTTTCCATATATTTTAGACTACAAATGAAAGCAAACCAGTGAAAGCAAAACAATTATAGTATTTATATTTTCTCAAGGAAAATCATTCTTTTTGTTAATTTCTATAGTTATTGTTGTCGCTGACATTTTTGTTCCTACTGTCTTCAGCCATAATAATGTTGTTGCTGTTGTTGGAGATGTAGTGCATGTTAGGGACGTTTCTTTTTTTACCATGTTATCCTACGCAGTTTACTTATAAGCAGCCGCCTTTTCTATCAACACATTTAAGAATCTTTCCTGATTAGAATCCAGTTTTTCATCCCTATGCATGGAAATTCCTCACAACCCATTTTCCCGCCTCTGATATCAACTTCCATCTGTTAAAATATGACGTTCCCTACTGCTATCAGATTTTCTCTCCTCACTTCCTTACCAGATTTACAAAAGACGACACGAACCCAATAACCGCTACAGATACGTTTCATTTTCTTCTGGTAATTTAAACATTTTCGTACACTGAATCCTGAAACCTTGAACAAATATGTCATATAACACAAATATGTTGCGTAACAGTTTTGATGGTGTTTACTAAACACGTGAATCTAATCCCGTCATTAATTCTTCAGTATTGGTCACATGATAACTAAAATATCGTTCTTGGTGATATTATCTTGGTTAAAAGGTAACGGTGGGATCCAAGACAGTATAGCGGGCTCAAGACGGGCTGGGGAGAGGGAGGAGAGTACGTCATTAAACTGGAGACCTAGCCTGAATCATTATGATAAGGTGGATAAATGGTGCCAGGAGATGGTGTTAAACTAGAACAATGGATTAAGCTCACCAATATAAGTAGTAGATTATGGCGGAATTTGAACTCAAATGCAAAGAGCTGCCGGAACAATTATTGCTAGCAAACAAGTTTAACGTTGGCACTCTTCCATCAACCCACCATCCTAAATTTGTTCTTTTTCATCGATCCCGGAAGAACAAAATGCAAAATTTGTTTCAGTGGAATTGGAACTCACAAAGGTGAGCGTTAGCACAAATACTGCAAGTCTTTTTGTCCAACTTTGGAACGACACGGCCAATTCCTTCCTCATTGTTATATATGTCGTTGTCACTATTCTGCAATTCTTCTTATAGTTACTATTCAATTATACAAATTTTTGAGAAGACGGCGAAAAGTAGAATCTTGAGATTATCGAACAAAATACGGTGCAGTATTTTTCCGGGTCAACTACTGCTTTCATTTGCAGCTGAGGCGTGCACAGATGAGTTGTGTCAGTTAGTGCTAGACCACTGTGCATAAAACCCAAGCCAGACTTTCATACTGCATCGCTCGACCGGGACGTCCAGAAGAGTTACATTGGTTCAGGCAAGACTCCTGGATGGATGACGATAAATTAGTTTTGTTGCAATTGAGTTGGAGGCAGCGTAGATACTGAAATGTGTTGATAGTAATATTAGCAATGTTGTATTTTATTGTCGTGCGTGGACAGTTATTAGTGGTGCTGTTGTTGCTTTTATCATTGGTTCAGGCAAATGTAGTATTAGCACAGTTTTAGAGGAGGAACTATACTGGTGTGGTACAACAATCAACTTTTTTATTGTTTGGATTGTTGTAATTTCTTGCATTTTTGTTGCTTGGTTTTGTATTGCTGTTAAATTTGTTGTTTTATTTTAAATTAAACCTCCAATTCAAAAGACATTAAATCATAACTATGAAAGAAAACAAAACATTGAAGCATAGCTTTTTTTGTTGAAAACTTTAAATATCGACGACTGGGATTTTTCTACAACTGAGGTAAAGAAAAAATAATTGAATGAAAAAATAAATATCAAATACTAAACATTGTAAAAGAAAAATAAAATCTATCAACGCCGTTGTCATCATCATCATCATCATCATGCTTCTGATCATCATCATTCATCATCATCATCGTAATCATCATCATCATCATCATCATCATCATCATC
>NC_068995.1:43898912-43903172 GCF_001194135.2 Octopus bimaculoides | reverse complement strand
ATCATCATCTTCATCATCATCATCATCATCATCATCATCATCATCATTACCTCAGCAGCAGCAACCACATTAGCAACAACCGCAGCAACAGCAGCAGAAATAGCCACAGCAGTAGCAGTAGCAAGTGTGACGTAAAACATTAAAGTACAGAAATTACGGTTATTCGGAAGATTTTTTTTTTCTCATAAAAAGCAAATGTCACTAATAATATGGCGATGTTAGAATGAGAGAAAAAAGAGAGAAAATCTTTGCAACTGCGAATCGTTGAATTCCATAGTAACTACTTCCGGCATTTTATAGCATTTTCGTGGATGCATCTACATCATTATACATACACGCATACATGAATGCATATATAGATACATACATACCTGCCTGCCTGCGTTCTAGTCTATATAGGCATCATTACATTTAGTTAAGCATGCAATATTGTTGTACAGTAGTTTAATGTGGCATATATATGGAGCTTTAATCCTAATAGTAACGTGTCGTTCACTTAAAACACATCCTACATTTATTTTCAAATGTGTATATATATTCTTTTCTACTCTAGGCACAAGACCCGAAATTTTGGGGGAGGGGTCCAGTCGATTAGATCAATCTCAGTACGCAACTGGTACTTAATTTATTGACCCCGAAAAGATGAACGACAAATTTGAACCTCGGTGGAATTTGAACTCAGAACGTAAAGGCAGACGAAATACCACTAAGCATTTCGCTCGGCGTGCTAACATTTCTGCCAGTTTGCCGCCTTATAAATATTTATATATATGTTACGTGTTCAGTTTAGAAGCAGAGCACAACATCAGAATCTCCGACTCAAGTCATCTAGAACAAACCATTCGAAATTTCTGTTATTGTATCCATGTGGATGGAACTAAGACTAGCTAGCTGGTACTGACATAGGGCTGTATAATGTATAATGATGAACTCAAAGTAAGTAATGATATCTTTAATGCATTTAATAAGTATGTTTCGGATAATTCCGCAATGAATAAAAAAGAAAGAAAGCTTCATCTTTAACGAAAAATCTTCCTCGGTTGAGAAATATCAAAATATGAACAAATTGGTAGAATTCACTCTTTATATATTTGGTTGGCACTATTCATGTTGCCTTCTATATAAGGAGTGGGTGGGAATAAAAATGTGTGTGTGTGTGTGTGTGTGTGTGTGAGAGAGAGAGAGAGAGAGAGAGAGAGTGAGTGAGGGAGTGAGACAAACAGACAGACAAGTGAGAAAAAAAGATGGAAAGGGATAGAGAGAGAAAGAGGGTGGAAACTGGATTGGCAGCGTGGGTACGAGGACAGAGAAAAGGTTAGGGAGATAGAAACACACGGGAAGAGAAGAAAGAGGGTAATCTAAAGAAAGAAAAAAAAAGTAAATAAATAGCTAAATGTATGAGAATATTGTGACAGAAATGTAGTTGTATGTAGAAGTGCGAGGAATTTGAGTAGCGATCACTGAAGGTGGAATATTATGGTCACATATTCTTTCTACTAAAGGCAGAAGGCCTGAGATTTTGGTGGGAGGGAACTAGTCAATTACATCGACCCCAGTGCGTAACTGGTACTTAATTTATCGACTTCTAAAGGATGAAGAGCAAAGTCGACCTTAAATTATGGTCACACATAAAAACTTGGAAATGTGGATGACAGAAAGGAAAGGCAGTGAGGTCTGTGACAGGATGTGGTTTGAAAGAAGTCAGAGCTCAGTAGAGATTCCGAAGTTGATGTGTATTACACTTTATATATAAACATAATGTCTAGATGCCATAAAAAAAAATAATAATAATAATCGGAAAATATAAGATAACATAAAATGTAGTATGTCTCTGTCTCTTTTCACAAACCATCCTCACCGTCTCTATGCCTACTATTACTCTCATCCCATCATAAGGAATAGAAAGAGTATCATTGAATAGTGGGGGTCTAAGTGTGACACACTGACATTCAGAAATTATATACAGTAGAAAAGTAGATTGAAAAATAAAAACCTGTATACGCGTGTGAGTTTCTGTTTTGTGTGATTGAATTTACGCGTCCATATCTCGACATGTAATTTTGTTCACCTGTCTCATTCCCTTTTTTTTCCCAAAACGATTTCTCATTTCTGCCATTACTGTCAATTAATTCCAGCGTACCTCTACACGTAAGTATGCTTTATGTGTGGTTGTATTTATACTCGACATTATACTTTTATTATAATATCGAACGATCGTATTCGTTTCTAAATATATACGGCAAAATTTGTATATACCTGTACCTTTGTGTTATCCTTTCGTTTTTTTTTTTGGTATATGCGTGCATGGACAGATGTGTTGATACATATTCGTATACCGGCTGTGTATAACTAAGAAATATATATATATATATATATATATATATATAACGATTCTGCCAGCTCGGTACATTTATATCTGTATATATTCTTATTTCTTTACTGCTCACAAGGGGCTACACACAGAGGGGACAAACAAGGACAGCCAAACGGATTAAGTCGATTATATCGACCCCAATGCATCACTGGTACTTATTTAATCGACCCCAAAAGGATGAAAGGCATAGTCGACCTCGGCGGAATTTGAACTCATAACGCAGCAGCAGACGAAATACTGTTAAGCATTTGGCCCGGCGTGCTAACGTTTTTGCCATTTCGCCGCCTTCTGTGTATCTGTATATATCTGTATATATTCTTTTCTACTGTATATCTGTATATATCTGTATATATTCTTTTATACTCTAGGCATAAGACCTGAAATTTCTTGGAAGGGGGCCAATCGATTAGATGAACTCCAGTACACAGCTGGTACTTAATTTATCGAACCCGAAAGGATGAAATGCAAATTCAACCTCGGCTGAATTTGAACTCAGAACGAAAGACGGACGAAATATCGCTAATAATTTCGCACGGCGTGATGAAGTTTCTGCCATGTAGCTGAGTATAGTCATATTGTCATTATGAGAGAGAGAGAGAGGGAGAGAGAGATAGATAGATTAGATAGATAGATGTGTATAAGTTTATGAATTTGTGTTGAACCGGAACCATGTGGTTGGGAAGTATGCTTCTCACCACACAGCCACACACACACACGCACACACACACACACACACACACACACATATATATATATATACATATATATATATACATATATATATATAATCATAAATATAAAATTGTTAATTATTAATTTTATTACTAATTGACGATTCCCTGCCCTGCATATCTATATATATATATATATATATATATATATATATATATATATATATGTATATACTGATTTCAAATTCTGGTACAAACCCAGTCGTTTGGGGTTTGGGTGTTAATCGACTACGTCGCCTCCAGTGCTCAACTGGTACTTATTTTATCGACCACGAAAGGTTGAAAAGCAAAGTCGTCATCGACAGAATTTGAACGCACAGCATAATGACAGACGAAATAGCTGTAAACATTTTAACATTTTGCCAGGTGTGCTGACAATTCTGCTTGTTCACCTTTACCTATCTATCTATCTATCTATCTATCTATCTATCTATCTATCTATCTATCTATCTATCTATCTATCTATGTCTATATTGGTATGCTGAAGTAAGCAAGATAAATAACACTCAGTACATAGTCACGTATGATAAAGTTTAATTAGACAAAAAATCGTAAATTCGTTGTTAGATACATCACATTCGTAATTGTGATAGAGAATATGTTGCAGAACAACACCTAAGGGAAGCTAAACATGGGCAAATAGATAATACGTAGTGGTTTTGCTTACTTTCCTTACATATACGAATAGAAATTTTGAATGCATTAGTAACAATCATAAAATATTTTTCACAAGCAATAAGGAAATAGCATATTAGGTAACGAATAAGGAATATACATATAGATCTATGTAGCTTCAATGTGAAATATTTATAGAATCTTATCTACTGTTCTATATTTGTTACTTGAAACATTACCATATTCCGATATTGTAATATATATAACATATTCATGAAGGTTCCTCTTATACTGAAGATTTTATAACTATATATATATATATATATGTATGTATGTATTCGCCATGATAGATCGCTAGCCGCTACACATTCATTTTTTTTCTCTCCTTGTTTCTTTCTGTGTTCTTTTCTGTGGAAGAGCGTAGGCTCGAAACGTTAAAGACTTTATTGATTTCCCGAGCGTTATAGTAATTTCATCTGTTTCTTGTCTATATCACCTGTCTTCGTCTTTTGTTTTTGTGAATTTTCCCTACACACACAC
>NC_068995.1:43883545-43897901 GCF_001194135.2 Octopus bimaculoides | reverse complement strand
TCTATATTTGTTACTTGAAACATTACCATATTCCGATATTGTAATATATATAACATATTCATGAAGGTTCCTCTTATACTGAAGATTTTATAACTATATATATATATATATATGTATACATATTACAATTATTCATTGTATGTATTTATTAACGGTTTATTTTCTGTGCTTAATTGCACGTAAGAGATAAAACATTCGATGGAAATTCAAAGTGCTTTTATATACCTTGCCTATCTATATCGGAGCACATGAATAGAAATGGAAACACACCTGAACCAATGCTTGGTAGCTTCATGGCTTCTCCCATGATTTATTACTAGAGTATATCTTCATGATTCAGCTAAATCGGTCCAAATCCTAGAATAAATTTGGTATGTTTGTAATTACAAAACTACTCCTTAGGATGTAAACATTATCACAGTTAACATGGCTGTTCGACTAACTTTAGTAATGGATATTGATTCTATGTTGTTTACAGACATCAACAGATCCCGAGGGAAGTAATGTACAACGTGTATGTGAATGTGTGTATATGTGTATGTGTGTACCTGTGTGTTTGTGTATATGTGTATGTATGCATGCATGTATGTATGTATGCATGCATGTATGTATGTACCTATCTATCTATCTATCTATCTATCTATCTATCTATCTATCTATCTATCTATCAATCTATATGTATGTATATATATATAGGTATGTATATATATGTGTATATATAAATATATATATATACACATACACCACATATGTATAAGTATACATACATACATACATACATACACACACACACACACACACACACACACACACACACACACACACATATATATATATATATAAATGCAAACACGTAGATAGATCGGTATAATGAAGTTTGGTTTATTTGTAATTGTGCTGCGTGCCCATGTGCCCGTGTGTGTTTTTTGTCTGTGCCTATAATTATGTATGAGTGTGTGTATTTGTGTGCTTGAAAGTAAGTATTTGTATTTTATGTGTATCCAAATAATGCATGAGTGTACATTACTTTTTACTATTGGTTGTGTTGATGTTATTTATCTTGTAATGTTAACCTTGCACCATCCCAAATATCTAAAGTACCTTGTTTGTTTCTTTTCTAATTCATTAAGAAAGTGGAAAAAAAAAGGTTATCGCCAAACTTCTTGTGTGAACGTATTTTCTTAAAAATCTACAGAGACTGATATTGAGTTATACGAAACCTAATTTTACACCATACGATACAGCAATGTTGTGACTTTCGTATCTTTCTTATATTGAATTTTTGTTTTCCTTTTAATCAAAATAAATACAAAAAAAGCTCCATTTTATAATGTTTGTTCTTGGTTTGTAATGTAAGCTGGACACATTCAGTTCGTATCTAGATCCCTTTAGGTAACTTCAAATGATATGCCACGATCTCGATGAAAAAATTTCTTGGCAGAAGTACATCCTCAGCATGTGCGATACTTCCTCATAAAATTGTGTTTCTTTTATAGATCCAATGAAATGTTAAGCATTCGAACACCAGCTAATCTTCTGCAAAGCATACGAAGCTCGTCTCAGATTTACACTGCAGTGCTGCCTCCACAACTGGGGGTGTTGCTGCTAGATATCACAGACAACCTAAACCTCATCTAAGGAAAGGTCGCAAATATGATATTCATGAAACTGTTCACGATTAAACATACAAATATATCGTTTCGTCTCTGTTCCTCGTCAACCGCTACTACATTGCTCATTTGTCGCTCCCGCTTTTGTTGTGATATATTACGTCCATATTCCAAGTCCGAACCTATACGCTACGTTAAGCAAGTTACTTACCACGCAGCCACTCTTTAGCATTTCAAGATATCTTTATGTAATTTTGGTCAATATCTGTTTAAATAAGATGTGAGGGTTATTTTCATTTTTGCATAATTTAGACGACAGTTTATTCACCGCTCTCTGTAAAATGTAACTACATCTGAATTGTAGGCGGTTCTTGTCCTCCGTCTTCCTTTTCTCTTGGACTTTCCTCTGTCTTCTATTTCTGAAGAAGAGCTTTTGCTCGAAACGTAAAACACACTCTCTCTTTCCTTCCCCGAGCGTCTTTTAATATTTTGCACGTACCACGTCCTTGCGTTGTTGTTGTTTTCCTTGTTTTCTTTCTTCGTTTTGTTTTTGGATTACACACATACACACACACACACACACACACACACACACACACACACACACACACACACACACACACACATATATATATATCAATGAGATCCAGAAATGCTCAAAATAGAATTCAGTTCGTAGCGCTCAAACGATTTGAACTTACACTCCGAAGTATTTTCTGAGTACTATGTCTATGGGAGTAAGACAACAATGGGAGTCCAAGTGAGCAGATATGGAATTAATGATGCAAATTTGTTTATTCAAATCATTCTGTCTCTCTCTCTCTCTCTCTCGCTCTCTCCCTCCCTCCCTCCTTCCATCCCCCTGTCTCTCTTTCTGAATATTGGATCTTGAAACTCATAATTAATGAATAATAGCCTATAAATATTGGGTTGAAAATCCCTTTTAGATAGAAAATGTTAGAGATTACATATGAAATTCGATTCCACATTTCCTGCTGACATGACAAGCGTTCTGCCATTGGACCAAACTAATCACTTGCATTTCTTTGTAATTTAGAAATTTTATTCTTACCATTGACTATTGTTTTTTGCTGACGTCATAGAAATTCTATAAACTTTCCAGAGTACGTGAAGTAATTCTTTTTATATGTATATTTCCAGAATTATCAGCTCTAAAGTTTTGATATCCACCGCCTTGCATATGTTTCATTTTCGGCAACCATTGTCTAGCAATCAGCATGTGTGCAGACCGCTTCCCACGAGAAATGATATAAAAGAAAATAATGTTTTAAAAAGATTTAAAAGTATGTCTCATTGTTTATCAGGTGTAGATGTTTCATTAAAGTACGTTGGTTAATCTCCTATGGATATTTTCGTAGTTGAGTGATCGTCCCACCCCACAATTTATCTGAAACAAGCGGTCGTGCTAACTTACCTTGCATTCTAATGATCGATGTGTTATAATTTGCAGCGTGACTTCGAATATTAACTACCTGTTTACCGTTGATGACAGGATATTTGTTAAATCAATTACAATAGATTTTGTAAGAGATTTCTCATTATAAAATAGAACACGTATACTTCACACATCTTTAACAATATTGTCACTGTAACTTTCTCAATTCACACACGCACATACACACATACACAAACACGCACATCTATCTATCTATCTATCTATCTATCTATCTATCTATCTATCTATCTATCTATCTATCTATCTATCTATCTATCTATCTATCTATTAATGTTTGTATAGTCACACGTAAAATCTGTCAAGCATAAACTAAAAGATCACTTAATACTTTTAAACAGAGTAACATATATTTCATATATATTTTCTTTATAGAAGCTAAAGGCTGACAATAACTTCGAAGTTTCGGATTAGCTGTCGTCACACTGTCCCATGAAATTAAAGCAAAAATTCTAAGTTACTATAAGCATTTAGTTTTATGCTTTTATATGTAAGTTTGTCTCTATCTATACGTGTCTATCAATCTACAGACACATGCAACCCGCATATATATTTTTGCGTATGTGGGTGGGTGTGTGTATGTATTCTTATACACACAGAACATTTGGTGATGCAATAACGAATTAAAAAAACGTCTAGACAAAAGTCTAGTCTTCACAATTAATAGATACAACTTCCTTGCAATGAACAGGGAAAGGTGACTGGTTGATAAATATAAATTGATTGTATTTTCCTGTTCCATTATAAAATGTAACTTTATACATTATATATTATTCGAATATTTTGTAAAACCATTATGTTTGGTGAAAATGTGAATTGTTTCGAAATGAATCATTATTATTATAAATCAGAAAATTATTATTTATTGAACAAGTCAAGATAATGTTAAATATGTCCAACAAAATAGCCCATGCTTGCCATTTTGTCATCTCGATATATCCTTCTTATATAAAATTTATTTATGTCCACATGGAGTAAATAAATATGATTCCATCCAAGCAAAGTTGTGGCAGGGGTTATAATTTTGAATGTGATCATTTTATAATGGTGCCGTCCGTCACTAATATGTGGAGAAAATCCTATACATTCACATCAATGTCTTTATAGAATATTGCGTCGTCATCTCATACATCTTCAGTATAAAAACACAGCAACTGCAGTATTCACTATTTTAGTAGCGTACCTAATTTTACATACCTTGATTTATATAGATATCCACAATAGTTACATAATATATCATTTCGCCATGTATTGGTTGCAATAATGGAATGTATAGAGCAGATGCAGATTTTTGCTATCTCACCTTCTAAATGGGGTAATAAATCTACCATAGGAACCAATCAGATATTTGCATATATTTCTCTAATAGCTAAACTGTGTGCGATATCTTGTGTTATTCAATGCACAGTTAGTGGAAACATCATGATTTATTTACGGAAACGTATCCGCTGACTTATGCTTAACATGTTGAAATATTCCCAAATATCTGCCAAATATTACATTGCAATTATGTTTGAAGAGATCTTTGAGTAATCAAGTATACATACATGCATACATACATACATACATACATACATGTATATATATACACACACAAAAACAATGTTTGGTGTTAAATTTTTCTTCTAGTTTCGTAGTTTTCGCAGTTAATTGCAGGAAAATCACATGTATTACATTATCTTCAATAGCGACTCAAATTGTTCATACTTTATCTATCTAAATACAGGAACACTCCTTTAGAAATGGTACTTGAATCAATACTTTGTAACTTGACTGCTTTATCGTCTTTCATGACTTGAATATATCTTCATGATTCAGCTAAATCGTTCCAAGTGCAAAAATGAAGGATTATGTGTTTGAAATTACAGAAATACGCCTCAGGATGTAAACATTATCGCATCTAACATGTCTATTTGAGTAAGTTCAGTAATAGATATTGATTCTGCCTCGCTTACTGACATGATGTAATACCTAAAGGTATCTATCTATCTATCTATCTATCTATCTATCTATCTATCTATCTATATACATATAAATATATTTATATGTATACATATATTTATATGTATATATATTTGTATATATATTTGTGTGTTGTATGTATATATATGTATATGTTTATGTATGTACATATATATGCATGTGTGTGATCACGTGTTTCACATACACCTATATATTTCAATAACTGACACACTTGTTCAAATTCAACACACGCTAAACGCACAGAGTTCCTATGCACTGACATACACGCGCTCTCCCGCCTACATCCACATAATGAACGAACGCACGTCCATTAAAAAAACACACACTTACATAAAAATACTCTCATACGCGCAATTCATTTTAGATACGCTTACAAATAACAATTATCCTTATCACTATCTCCCCCACCACACATAGAACTATCTACTTCATACCTCCGCCCATCTGAACTCTCTCTCTCTTCCCGGTGCTCAGTAGTTAGCCATTTTTCAAAATGTTGAGAACGTGTTAACGTAGGGTTGTTTTCATATTCTGGCCATGCAGATGTTTTTCATTCTCGTCTTCCCATGAAATACCATAAATCCTAAACAACGAATTAACGAATTACTCGTTCCTGTCTTTTTCAACATATACGGTGTTCGGCATAAATTTGACGGCCTTTTATGTATGCCTTCTTTCAATCACGGCGTTGGAGAGCATAATAATTAACACGTAACTGAGAAAAAAGTTAGCTGAGATGAAAGACTGGAAGCCATCTGAATATCGAAAAAGAGTTGCCTGTATCATGATGATTCGTATCGAATATTAAAATCCCGACATTATGACTGCTGCTCACTGTTCTGTGAACCCTGTAAATACCGTAAGAAGGTAACATAGACATCATGAAAACCAAGTTCCTCAAACTGTGAAGGTCTTTGAATGTGTATCCAATGAGGGTGACGTCATGAAGCCTCACACATTTGTAATGTCCTTACACTTAATTCAGATAGCTATGTGAACCTGCTGGAGATTGTGGTCAAATCTTGAGTGGTGAGGGTCACTGTTGGAAGGCCATATATGTTGACGCAGGATTCAGCTCCTTGCGATACCCTCGAGAAATATCAGAAGTGTTTGTCGAAGAATTTCTGTGACTTCATGTGTCCCAGTTTCTGGCCTAATTCTCCCAGTTATATTTCCATGGATTACTATGTTTATGGTGTTGTTGAGAAAGACACCAACCGCTCTCCCTGCAACACCAAGGCCGAGCTGGCGACCAAGATCAGGGAGGTGTTCCAAGATCTTCACAGGAGCACAATGAGAAACGCACGCATCCGATTGTGGAACCAACTTGTGGCTGTGGTGGAAGCTCTGTGAGTAAGCTATCACCTGTGAGTAAGCTATCACCTGTGAGTAAGCTATCACCTGTGAGTAAGCTATCACCTGTGAGTAAGCTATCACCTTCCAGCCATAATATAATTGATATTATCTGATTTTAAACATACTTTTATTTTTGTGTGAGATATTGTGTTTACTTTTCCCTTCATGGAAACATTCAAATTTAGCCCGAATACACTGTAAAACTAATAATAATCACTATAATTTTTGGTATCAATGTAAAGCGCAAATGTATTTATGTTTTAAATATTTTATCCAATTTCATTTATATTATGACCATACAAACACCTTATATTGCCTGAACTGCATGTTTGAAATATTTCTAATTAATTTCTAAAACTTGAATGCAAGAAAGTTTCTATGATAAAGCATGTCACAAATCCATACAAATTAATATAAATATTTGGTGATATTGGGTGGCATCTGTTACGCGACCAACGGATGATGTCGTAAGTTGCAAGAGTATTGTTTAAAACTAAACCCATATTAATGAGTAAATATGAAAAGTCATTAATAAACCACTTAAATTTGCGTAGCGTATTGACTCCAATAAAACATGTCTGAGAGAAAATTGTTTATTGCACATACGCGCATACACTTTCAAAAATATATGAGTATATGTGTAGGTAAAGAATGTACAAGGAGTTTTCGTCAGCTGACGTAATGTAATGGGTATGTACTCTCGATTAATTATTAGTTAGTCCTTTAGGCAATTAAGATTCGTTAACATTCAGTGGACAAACTATCTGCCCTCTTAGTATCATTATATTTAACTTACTACAATCTACGTTCCAATATGGAAGAACAATTACTTTAATATTAGTTTTTATGTCCTGTCTCTATAGAATTTGTGATATTGCACATTTTATATTTGAGTATTTTGTAAAATTTCGTTGAGAAAAATGTCAATCGATTTTTGGAAAGAGATCATTATGATTAAGTATAATGTTATAGATTTCATTCTGTAACTAGTAAAATTCTTTAAATTGTTATTTTCCAGATTTATATGCGTTGTTATGAAATTTCTATTTCGGTATTTCTCTCTTGTTATTGTCCATGTGAAGTAAGTTTGTTTCCATCGAAGTAACTTCGTGTGTTTGTTCATATACTTGAATGTACACATTTTATTTTGCTTCCGTCACTAATATATGTGAAAAAAAAAACCCCATGTACCTCCTCGGAATTTATAAATCGAGAAGGTCTGATACTGATATAATATTGGTATGTAACCTCAGTTTAAACGTAATGCAGTTATACTCAATAATTTAATAATGGAATGAATTCCATATGCTACAATTTTCATAGATATCCTGCCCATTTACATACGCGGTTTGTTTCGAAAGTAGTGCAAAAATCGACATATCTTTCTCATATTAACAGACATTGGTCGTTAAGATGTGTACGTCCATAGAGTAACTGTTCCTTTATTGTAACACTTCTTCATTGCAAGCAAATAGTTTGTTCAAAGCAGAAGTAAACGTGACGTCATTACGTTCTTCATGAAAAACGGTTGAAGCCTGTCCGACATCCACATAAGGCACATTCGCAAGAGAAGTGTGCGCAGGTCATAAAATGGGGATATAACCAAGGGATAACGTCACCTGCGATTGCTAACGCGAGTCATTATCGAGTGGATGAATTATTTCGTGTGGATGGATACACTAGTCACAATTCATAAACTTACTACATAAATGGACTGTAGCCACAATCTATTACAGAAGATTATGGAAGACTTTGGGTATCATAAGGTGTGTGTAAAGCGAGTACCTCGGCCGTTGACACTGTGTTTGAAGGAAAGCAAAGTGGTAATTCGCTCTGATTTCGGGAAGCGCTTGAAGTTTATAAGAGTTGCACACTTTTACCGATCTAGTGACTGGAGAATTCTTCGCATAAATTCTCACGCAATCTCATAACTTACTTCATTCTTTGCTTGATGACTGCTACACTGCGTGATTTCTTTGTTTTAAAATGCAGTTTTGACCGGTTTATCAGCTCATCAAATCTGAGAAGAATATTTACCAAAAACTTATCATCCTTTACTAATACTGCTACATCATCCATAATAGCTTTCTTTGGAGGTGGAGGTGGGGTGGTCTTAATTTTATGCTTCCTAGAATGACTTCCTTTCAACGAATCACATGACAGAAATTGTAAACTCAGCTCCATTTCCTACCTCAACTCACGGACGCCCTGGGTTACTTTTCCTCTTCTCTGCTGTGTGTATAGATTAGATTCAGTGTTGAATAATATAAGACATTTACTGCACTATGTTTGTAAATGGAAATATTAATAAATATCTATTTCATCTTATACTTAAATTATTCATGAGTACCTCATATATATACATACATACATACATACGTACATACCTATATATATATATATATATAATGTCTATATATATATAATGTCTATATATATATATAATGTCTATATATATATATATATATAATGTGTGTGCGTGAGTGCGCGTGTGTGTATACGTGTTTATACATATACATACATACGTACGAATATTATAATAATAATAATAATAATAATAATAATAATAATAATATTAATATAGTAAGGACATGATTATTCATTGTCTCTGTTTATCAGTGTTTTACTTTCTGTGCTTAATTGCACGTAAGCGATAAACATTACGCCACATTTCAATAGGAATTCAAAAGATACTTAAAATGTACCCTGTCTATCTATATATTGGAACATACCTATAGAAATGGAAACTTACCTGAATCAATACTTGGTAGTTTCACTGGTTTTCTCATGGTTCATTACTAGAATATATCTTCATGATTCAGCTAAATCGGTCCAAGTCATAAAATGAAGAATTATATATTTGAAAATTAGTAAAACACACCTCAGGATATAAATAATATCGCTGTTAACTTGTCTGTTCGACTAACTTCAGTAATGAATATTGATTTCGCCTTGTTTACTGGTATGAACAAATCCCAAGGAATGTAATTCCCATCGTCATATATTTGAACACACACACATGCGCGAGCGCGCACGCACACACACACACAGACACACACACACACAGACACACACACACAGAGACACACACAGACACACAGACACACACAGACACAGACACAGACACACACAGAGACACACACACACAGAGACACACACACACACACACACACACACACACACACACACACAATCAGCCGAATTCTACTTAGGCGTTCGACTTCCACACATTCACATATGTAGAAGTACGTATATAACGCCACTGGGCAGGCAGGCCACCATATACACCGTAGAACCTTGCACAGCAAATAATATACGCATACACACTGCTATATACCAAACACATAAAACATACGCAAATACATGCACAAACACACACGTCATCCTACACACACACAATTCCACTAAAATAACACATACACATACAGATATACATAAGTGCCAATTCATAACACTCAATTATTTTTACATTTACTTTCCATTTAAAACTAAAACACACACACACACACACACACACACACACACACACACACACACGTATTCATACTCGTGCATGCATTATCGCTGTTTCGCTCTTCTAATTCCTTGCGCATTGTTATACTTCGCTTTCTTCTCTTTTACTTCTTTTCCTCTTTTCTCCGATCTTAATCATTTTCCCAAAATGTCGACATCATAGTCACTATTATTTATTCTCTTACTTTTCTTCCTATTTCGTCTCCTTTTCCCACATCCGTTTCTCTTTCTCTCATTCCAGTGGAGGACAAATATGTCTGAAACGTCAAGATATTCTTTCCGCTCTTTTCTCAACGTAAAACTAATGAAAATTATTACGTTTTTTTTCTATCATTTCGTTTTAGTTTTGTATGTAAATACTCATACGCGCGTGCGTACATGCCTGCAAGTGTGTGTGTGTGTGAGACTATGTCTACGTGCAGTAGAACGCGCTCATGTTCTGCCTTATTGCGGTGATGATAAAATTTATATTGTAAATATTAACAGTATATACTTTAAAGATATCTAATGACTATCTTTTACACAAAGTCCATTATTAAACCTATGTAAAATTCATTTTCTTTTGTGTGTTGATTATTTTCTTAAAAATCAATGCTTTTAATATTGGGTGTCATCTTCTGCCTGATCGCCAGATGATTTATCGTTTTCGTGATGTGGTTGTTAATTTCTGTTCGTTCGAAATTTCGTCAGATTTTAGTAAAAAAATATCTTCGACGTTTTTCTCGGTTAAAGATATATAATTATATGACGTTTATTAATGGATTGCTTATTGCACAAAGATATAACATATGTGATCGGGTAAATACTAGATTTTATTATCACTCAGTATAAGTCCTGGTAAATGGAAATCTCCGGACGTTCTTTTCAGTGCCGCAAAATGCTTAATCTCCCTGGAACCACTAATCCTATGCAAAACCTATACCATATTCAGAGGAAATCTTTGCTCCTGGACCTGGGACAGAAAATAATCTCGAAGGATTGACATAAATCCTACCCCAACACATAAAAATTCCTGCTGTACAATATGCTGTCTTACATCTCTGACTTTTCTACCTCTTCTCGTATATTCAAGTACTGTCGAATCCCTCCTCACTTCCTGTCCTTCGTCATTTATCTTCCAGATCAGGGCTGATCTCGAGGTAAACGATATATACTAGATGCGGTGAATAAACTCGTATAAATTACGCAAAAATGAAAATAATACCGACATCTTATTTTAACAGATATACTTACCAAAATTACATAAAAATACCTTGAAATACTAAACAGTAACTTTATTCAATAAAATCGCCATTGGCTTCATCCACGGCCTCCAGACGACTTCGGAATCTCCTGCAGCTCTTCTGGGCAGTCTATTTGTTTAAGTTGGCCAATGTTGCAATAATCTTTGCTTTCAGTTCATCTTTAGTGTTACAAGGGGTTTTATTGGTCTCTCGCTCAATTTCGCCCCACACATAATAATGAAGAGCGTTGCAGTATGGGGAATTAGGTGGTCAGATATTAGGGTTGATGTGATCGCAGAAATTGTCTGACAGTCATGGCTGGGTTCTCCTGCTTCTGTGGTATGATGAAGAAGCCAGTTGCCAGACATAGGGTCTTGCAGCAGCCACCCTCTTGACCCAGGGCAGCACTAACCTCCCAGGCATTTGATGTAAGCCTCCATGTTGATTCTGAGGCCGTATGCGAAGAGGAATGAAGGCATAGCGTCACCATCACTAGTGATCACTCCAAACACCATGGCGTTGAATGGATGTTTGATTTTTATCACACTCGGTACATATCCTCAGATTGTACTGTCCTCAGATTGACACCCACACACTCTGAAATGTTCGTATTGGCATTTCCGAAGCGAATGCAAAACAGTACATCGTGTGGTCTCCAAATTTCTGGCAGAGTGAACTGCGTCGCTATGCTGTTTTTCTCACAGACGGTGCCCAACTGATCCTACTATACTGTGTATTCGACAGAACAAAAAACAAGCCCGTCGTATATATATATGTATATACATGTGTGTGTGTGTGTGTCTGCGTGTGTGTGTGTCTGCGTGTGTGTGTGTGTCTGTGTGTTTGTGTGTCAGTGTTTGTCCCCCAACATCGCTTGACAACCGATCTTGGTGTGTTTACGTCTCCGTAACTTAGCGGTTCGGCAAAAGAAAAACCGATAGAATAAGTACTAGGCTTATAAAGAATAAGCCCTGGGTCTATATGCTCGACTAAAGGCGGGTACTTCAGCATAACCACAGTCAAATGACTGAAACAAACAAAAGAATAAAAGAATATATGATTTGAATGCATAAATATGTGAAATTGTCGAATTATATACAAATGTTTTGAATGCTTGTATGTCATTGAGGATTTAAATAAAAAAATGAATATGACAGTGCTGCTGTTTTTGAATGTCTCTGAAGCGTATCATACAAAAGCATTCCGACCATGACAGCTTAGACATTTCAAGAAAATGTCCAGAAGTAGATTTTTAATATGATGTGGTATGAAATGATCTTTTACTTCATACGAAAGCTGAGGATAAGGAAGCGAAATCACACAATAAAATTTTTTGGAAGCTGGTGTTAAGAACATATAATACTACCCCGAGCAAACAATTCATATCTAGCAATAAGTTGTGTTTAATATATCTTCTGCCCTAAGTCATGCTCAACTATATATTTTGGTTCCGAATATAATACATTGTCATAAACTGATAACAATTTTGTTACCATATTACAGTTGACAAAATAAAGACTTCGTTTCAATGAATTTGAAAATAATTTATTAAATTATCTTTTTCATTCTAAAGCTGGTATTTGGAACATAATTGAAATTTTGATGGTAAGTTTTAATTTAGTTCATATTAAAAAAGATGGTATCATACAAACAGGGCGGTCTCAAGTGGGTTGGTATCAATAAGAATAAATATCCTATCAATATTAAGTTCTTGTTATGTATTCTGCACCTATAATAGTTGATGCGAAAAATGAATTATTGAAGTATGTTTTTGAAGCGAACTGAAATATAATGAATTGTGCTGCTAGTAGTAGAGGCAGCGCTTACCTCACGAAGAAACTTTGCAGCTGTTGGAAAAAAGTATGTCCCCTTAATGAGCAGTGTTTGATACCAAATCGTGTCAAATACTGTGTTTTATACCTTAATAGGGCATTCCTCGATAAAATTGGAAATAGAAAATGTAAGTTAGACATGGAAGAAATTTTCCATATGTTTACCTCTATACACTGATTATTGAATGATAGACGAGAACTACCCCCAGATGCTTACATTGTCCCAGAAAATTGTTCAAATAATTCACTAATAAAAATTCTTAATAAGGTCTTACTTACGTAAGGGATACTTTGAATTTCACTTGACTACGTTGGTAGATTTACTACTGTCATTCTTCAATAATCTACAAGTAATTTCTAATTCCCGCCTCCACTTTTACTCCGAGTGGACTGGAGCAACGTGAAATGAAGAACTTTTGCTCTCGAACTCAATGCATCGCCCAGCCCAGTAATCTAAACCGCAGTATTACGATCCATGTTGCAATACCCTTAACCACTAAGCCATCTCTTCCCCTCCCACCCGCGGTCATACTCACACATATGCACAAAGATATATATAACTAATATATATGTTCACATATACACATACATACACGCATGTGTATGAACGAACATATAATCATATCTATCAAAAAAGGAGTAGTCCTGATCTTATATATGTAGCTTAAGGACTCTATAGGCAACAAATATTTTCTCATTCAATGCTTTATCTTAAACGTGACTGTTATTATGCGCAACTTACATTAGTGCGGCTTACCGCCAACTGGGAAGTACAGCACCGCATCTACTTTAGCAACCTGACGACATCTTTCTTCAAACAGCCAGAATATATATATATATATATATATATATATATATATATATATATATATATATATACATTATATATATATATATATATGTATGTATGTGTGTGTGCTTATGTCCGTGTGTGTGTGCTTATGCGCGTGTGTGTTTGCGTGTGTGTATATAAATAAAACTGATATCCTGTTTGTTGTTATTGTTTTATGGCAATGTGGTGTGTCATTAATCTGGTGTTCAATAGTAAATGAAATAGAATATATTAGGTTAAACGCCGAAGTTCTGACCGAAGATAAAGAATTAGACAGACAACGTTATATTGGCGCCATCTTCAATATTGTACCAGCAAAATGTGTAGAGAAAAATATAATAAGTATTATGTAAATGGCTCTTTTTCCTCCACATACATACACAATACACGGTTTCATATTGGTAGCCATACATTGACACGCACACATACAGATAAGAACACGTAATTTTATTTGCATTCTACACACACAGTCACAGACACAGACACACACACACACACAGACACACACACACACACACACACACACACACATA
>NC_068995.1:43882129-43883535 GCF_001194135.2 Octopus bimaculoides | reverse complement strand
ACACACACACATATATATATATATATATATATATGTATATATATATATATGTATATGGTAGTGGTAGCGAAAGGTTAAATCGAAGTTTATGTTTGTGAGTTCGAGTGAGAGAGAGAGAGAGAGAGAGAGAAAGAGAGGGAGAGAAAGAGAGAGAGAAAAAGCGAGAGAGAGTGCGTGAATAGTGTATGTATATTTCGTCTGTTCAAAAATTGATGCAAAAAAAAATGTGTTTAGGTTGTACTTATGTACATTCTTACATGTATACACATCCACTTATGTACATATACATGACTATACATCTATGTACTATGTCTAAATGTATGTACTATATATACCTGCGAATATAACTACGTATACATACATACATATATATACACACACACACATAAATTTATACATACACACACACGCACATATATTATACATGTATATATGTATATGTATATATATATATATACATATACATACATACATATACATATATATATATATATATATATATATATATATATATATTACATCGGCATGAATATATATGTAACGTATTATACGTGTATCTATATAAGCACATCTTGAACAATATACAAAAGTAAAGCACCGATTACTTTATCAGAAAATGATAAAATAACCGAAATTAATAACGTTTTTAAGCTCTCGAAGATAATGGTAAAATAAATAGCAAAGGAAGAAGGATGGTACCCGCTGAATGTAAGTATATACTTTATATACAACTATTAAAATATGATTGAATGGCACATCTTGAAATATGAAAGGAAACGATATGGAAAAGTGGATGCAGATTTCTATTGTAACACGGGAATATGGAAGCAGTGTATAGTTGTAGAACATTGAATGTTATGGAAATATTACCTTTGTTGATACAGAAAATATGCTCTTCATGAAACGACGTCGCCTTGTGTGTATATTAAAAGCAACTATTTAGTAAAAGGCAATCACTAATTTATAATGTTTTCTATTATTGATATCTTGAATGATCCGGCACTGCGTTTTTCTTGTTACAGTTGTACTCTAGATTTCCAATGAGATTTTTGTCATCGCGCTCTGTGTCAAAGATTGTGCTCTTTGTCAAATGTTGTTGTGTTGACTGTTAAATGTTCACATCGTTCTTCATGTCAAATTCTGGTTTCAAATTTTTGCATGAGGTCAGCAACTTCGAGGGTGGAGTAAGTCGATCACCTTCGTCACTCTCTGTCCAAGATAACTCGGTATCATCACCAAGTCATCTGTGTGGAGAGAGAGTGTCGAAAATTTCTTCGCTAACTCTTCGCTCTGAAAGCGTACTTGGACCGTGGCGAACTTGCGGCCCGAAGTAACATGGTTTTGAAAGGGCCATATGCTTTGAGATAAATTTCAATTTTATTATGTTTTGTTTTTTTGAGGCTCAA
>NC_068995.1:43880591-43881707 GCF_001194135.2 Octopus bimaculoides | reverse complement strand
ATATGTTGGTGTGTGTGTGTGTGAGTGTGTGTGCGTGTGTGTAGTGTGTGCATACACACCGATTCTTTGGAGCTAAAAGTTTTGTCAATATATAGAGAAAGTGTTTGCTATGTTTGTGTGTTTACTATAGTTGTTCACACACACCCACGCGCGCTCTCGGACTCGCGCGCACAAACGCACGATTTTCAACTTATTTACATCAATTTGCCATGCTTGTCTGGATGAGAATCATGACGACCTGGCACATATGATTGATAATGCCTTTTTCTCAATGTTGGCTTATCGCTTATTTCGAATCACTAAAATCGTGGCCAACTGGAGCACATCTAGGATACTTGCAACATTTTAATTGTTTCAGGCTGTGCTTTATAATTAATATGAGGCTTTAATTGGCGATGAATCAGCCATGTTGGACAGCGATTAAATTCAGTTACGTAATTTTGAGCTCAGATATCAGTTTTAATTAATAATAAATTAATAACTGAGTGATTAGCTAAGGAAATTGCCTCATTAGCTGAAAGGTTATTTGATAAACGTAGTATATTATAAACTGGTGGACATAAAGATATCAATGTTGTTGTTTAGCCCTAGGTTAAATGGGAATGATTTATAATCAAAGCAAGCCAGTCGTGGCCATCTCATTTTATTTCAGAATGATATAAATATAATTATCTAATGTCTTCATTTTTATCATTTAAGGTGATAGAATGTGTTTTGAAGAAGGTTCTGTGGCAGTCCCTAGCAAGTCGAGCGATCATTTCAAGATGTCACAGTGACATGAAACGGTGTTATATCCACACGAAGGCTTACGGTGTTGGGACAAATCTAAATCCCAGACGTAATTAGCAAAGAATTTTAACAGTTCATTATCTCAATGCAATTCTGATAAATAGTTGCATACACACACATACATATATATTTACACACTTTAATACACACACAAATAGATGCAAGCATACGCAAACACCCGAATAGACATATAAAAACATGTATATAGAGAAATGTCGTTTCTCTAAGCAACAATTTTGTACATTTGAAGTCAGACACGACAGTAATATATATATATATATATATATATGTGTGTGTGTGTGTGTGTGTGTGTGTGTGTGTGTGTGT
>NC_068995.1:43878610-43879692 GCF_001194135.2 Octopus bimaculoides | reverse complement strand
TATGTATGTGTGTATATGTATGAGTATATATGCATGTATGTATGCATGTATGTATGTATGTATGTATGTATGTACGTATGTATGCATGTATGCATGTATGTATGTATGTATGTATGTATGTATGTATGTATGTATCTATCTATCTATCTATCTATCTATATCTATAAATGTATATATAAATGTATATATATGTGCGTGTGTATATGTATATATTTTCACATGTACATCTATGTGTATATGCATACATATGCATACGTTGACACACGCGCAGTCAGATACACACACATATATACATGCACTTGCACATATAGATATCAAATACATACGTATATATATCTATATCATTATTTCTCTTTCTCTCTATGTATATGTATGTGTGTGGGTGTATGTGTATGTAGGTATGTTATGACAGAATGGTTGAAGCCTATTGACGGTAGTCTTCCGGTAATTCAAGAGACACAGCCGTGTCACATACTATTTCACACAAATACTGTTCACGTACAAATTACACTAAGTTTGCATATGCTTATGGATGACTCAGCCACATGCACTTTAGTTCAGGAACGGATAATTCAATAGTTCGAAATAATCAATCGTTGAACAACGAAGACGCTTCTCTTCCTATATACTTGCATGCATTCATGCATGCATGCATACATTTATGCATGTACGTAAATATGCATGTGAATATACATGCATTATTATTTTCCGAAACAGTGATTATACAGAGTTAGCAACAAATGCAGCAATGACCCCAAAAATGGTATGTCCTCAAATACCTTACGTACACTGTATACATATATAGTTATATGCTTTCGTATATATTCGCTTGCTTTCTTCCAAGGAATCTAGTGCTCTTAGCTTAGATTTTCTTGGGGCCGGACAGCTTAGAGCGGTCTCGAGTGTAACCGGCCGAAACTGCTGAGATAATCTGGAACTCGACTGATAGAAAGCTCCGAATGGCCATCCTTGTTTCTTCGTGCCCTTTTTTGTGTCGTCTAACTCTCCGGATGTTTTGTTGTCGCCTGTTACGTTCTTGTACCACTTTTTGTTTTCTTTATATATATATATATATCTATCTA
>NC_068995.1:43876869-43878045 GCF_001194135.2 Octopus bimaculoides | reverse complement strand
ATATATATATATATATATATATATATATATATATATATGTGTGTGTGTGTGTGTGTGTGTGTGTGTGTGTGTGTATGTATATATATATATATGTATATGGATATATAATGTAGGGTATTGGCATAATGACTCTCCCTAGACAGAAGCAATTATTTATATAAAATGTTTATATGCATATATATATGTTCATATATACATACATATACATGTGTGTGTGCGTGTGTGGGTGTATGTGTTAGTGTTTGTGAGTGTGTGTGCACATTCATTTTATCATTATTCTAGACGAGTAATGAGTAGATAATTGAATAAAATTAGAATATTTAAAATGTCTTCTTATGTCGTTGAAACCACCTCGATATACTGTCCAATTGACAACTCTCCACGCATACTTACACATACATACATGCACACATGTACACACATATACACACATACAAACCCATACACTCATGAATTCACATTCATAGATATACACACTCATACACTTACGCACACATTCATATTGTTTTTTTTTAAAGCCAAACACACACTCAATCCCGTTTTATAATTAATAACACACTATAGCACGCCGCGAAACTTGCTTTGCGATATTGCGTCCGTCTTTACGTTCTGAGTTCAAATTCTGCCGAGGTCGACTTTGCCTTTCATCCTTTCAAGGTCGATAAATTAAGTGCCAGTGAGACACTGGCGTAGATATAATCGATGGTTCCCTATAATGGCAGCGAGCTGGCAGAATCACTAGAACGCTGGACGAAATGCTTAGAGGTATTTCGTCCGTCTTCACGTTCTGTGTTCAAATTCCGCTGAAGTCGACTTTGTCTTTCATCCTTTCGGGGTCGATAAGCTAAGTACCAGTTGAGCACTTTCAATGTAATCGGCTCAGCTGTCGTCCCGAACTCGGTAGCCTTGTGCCAATATTTAAAACAATTATTAATAACACACCGTCTATAAGATAAATTATAATTTTTAACTATTCCATTTGTAGTGATAGTATACTACTACTACTACTACTAGTGGTGTTGCTGGCATGGTAAGAATAGAAGTATTACTATTGTTGTTGTTGTTGTTGTTCTTCTTCTTCTTCTTCCTCTTCTTCTTCTTCTTTTACTTCTTCCTTTTCTTCTTCTTCTTCTTCTTCTTCTTCTTCTTCTTCTTCCTCTTCTTCTTCTTCTTTTA
>NC_068995.1:43875183-43876859 GCF_001194135.2 Octopus bimaculoides | reverse complement strand
CTTCTTCTTCTTCTTCTTCTTCTTCTTCTTTTTCTTCTTCTTCTTCTTCTTCTTCTTCTTCTTCTTCTTCTTCTTCTTGTTCTTGTTCTTATTGTTGTTGTTGTTCTTCTTCTTCTACTTCTTCTTCCTTTTCTTCTTCTTCTTGTTCTTGTTCTTGTTCTTGTTCTTCTTGTTCTTCTTGTTCTTGTTCTTCTTGTTCTTCTTGTTCTTGTTCTTCTTGTTCTTGTTCTTGTTCTTCTTCTTCTTCTTCTTCTTCTTCTTCTTCTTCTTCTTCTTCTTCTTCTTCTTCTTCTTCTTCTTCTGCTTGTTGTTGCTGTTTCCTGTAAAAGGAAGTCTATAAAAGTGTCTGGCGCAGAATTTGGTTTTCCCTATTAACGTTTAACTTGATAAAGAAAAAAAAAATTCTTGGCAGAGAGTGTTTGTTCCTGGTAGCCATTGAGTTAATATGGTTTCAAAGCTAAGGAAAAGAAATGGAATGAGAAAGTGAAAAACAAGATTGAAGAAAAAGAGACTATTGTAAATACAAATGTTTACAGTTTGACACAATCTCTAAGTAAATCAACAATATGTGTTTTGCTAGCATGGCGAACCATTGAGAAGCGCACACGTTTGGTAGTTTTCATGATGTATAGTGGTTCGTAAGTTAGAGGTTTCCCATGTTGGATAAACATGTACAATTTTATAATTCCTATTAGTAATTGATACATGCGTAAGAGTGAGTTATCAATGCCTAAATATTTTGACAATTTCTTGTATAATTATTCTCCAAACAGTAGTTCCAGAATTTAGAATCATTGTTTGCAGAGAATGAAAAGGCAAAAAAAACAAAAAATAAAACAAACAAACAAAAAAACCACGTTGCCTCCATTTGCTTTTGAACTACCAGTAAGACACCAGTTCCGATGCGCTTTCCGAGGCATTAATCTTCGAACCTGGCAGACCTTATAGAGGATAGTGTCAGCCTATATGACCGAAGAGGGGAAAAACTAGATGGCGTTGGTGTTCAACTACCTAACCTTAATATTTAACATTAAACTGAAGGATTACGCAAAACTTTTACTATGTTATCTGAATTGGACACATCTCTAAGCTCCTCAATCAGACCAAAATAACTCTCTCACCTTTAATTTTTATTATTCCACACCCTTCAAACACACACACTCTCCTCCTGCTCTTTTTAATACCCACTTCCCACGCAACGACTTGCCCGTTCTATTTATAAATCTAATTATCATCTACATAGCTCACCTAATTCCTTAAAAAAAAAAACAACGTAACGAAGACTATGTAAATAAAAAAATAAGTGAAGCACAGTCTGATGAGGGAGAGCAAGCGGAAACTTCGAAGTTGCAGTCAAGCTTTTCCTTGCAAAAGTTAACACACACCCACACGCTTGTCTGCAAACTGCTGAAAATGACACGTCACATTGGGTATGCATTCTCACACTGAGTGATACGGCTGTAGGATCTGAAGAATGACTTGTTTACACAATCACTTGAAGAGGCATATTGTACACTTTGGATAATGTACACAATCATGACAATGATTGCACATCTCACCGATGTACTAGAGGTGTAAAAATGTGTCGAAACAATTGTAGTGATTTTAAACAAGGTGATTTATTCCATTTTCTTTCATTTATTTATATGTATGTATGAATGTTTGTATGTATATAT
>NC_068995.1:43873804-43875060 GCF_001194135.2 Octopus bimaculoides | reverse complement strand
TATTATGTAAGGATAATAAACGAAAAGTTCATTGATATCGGGGACATTTTATGATGGGTTTCATTTCGCAATGCAGACGATGAAAAGCTTTTAAGATAAATTTAGTAATCTTTTCTGACAGAAAATTGTATTTGTTGATCGATGAAAAGATATGTTTCTTCTCTCCATAGCAATAGGCTTAGAGGATGACTAGTTATAAACGCTCAGAGGAGAAACTCTTCGTAGATTAAAAGTTTTTAGTTACATGGACATTGGTTTTAAAACAAGAGAGACATTTCCAGACACCACAATTCTGTTAAATGTTTATGACGGAATCTGAGTAGCGGTTGGATGTATTTCACAATTCCCAACACAACCAGTTAATAAAGAAAGTTACACAAACTGCACAGTTAGGGACTGCTACATCTGTATTTCATATCTGAAGAACTTAACATTTAAATTAATATACATTTAGAATGACTGACAATCATATTATACTTATATACATACATACACACACATACATACACACACATACATACATACATACATACATACATACATATGCACCGAGAAGCACGCCAATAGCTTAGGAGTGAAATTCAGGATTTCTCGGATTTCTGTGAATAGATTTTGATAAAACTTTTCCCTGCTGGGAAAAGTTTTTCAGACTATTGCAACACCATTGTTATATTTTCATTATTCTGTGTAACGTCCCCCGGGGGGGGGGGGTTAAAGAATCTTCTATTGACCATCTTGATAAGTGAATGTGACAACCATAGAGGTATCTCCCACATGTGTGTGTTGCTGGGAAGATCTTTGCGACAATTATCTTAAAGAGACTAAATGATGCCCTTGGCAGCTTGGTGTTTCCTGAATCTCAGTGAGCCGTTCGGGCTGGTAGAGGCACAGCAGATATGGTTTTCAGCTTAAGGCAACTGTAGGAAAAGGCTCGTGAGTAGGACCGAGACCGTTTTCTCATATATATAGAAATGCTGGTTCCTGAGAGACGAAGCCCAGCGTGCAGTACTCCGAAACGTGAGCACAAACTGAAGGATGCGGTTTTCGATGAACATCTTCACATAAATTTAAATCTATGCCATTTCTTGAAACCTCTGCCTTTCCACGTGTCACGATTCTTACATCCATCCATGCATTCATGCATCCACCCATCCATCCATCCATCCACCCAGCTAGCCATCCATCCGTCCATCCATCCATCCATCCATCCACCCAGCTTAGCCATCCATCCATCCATCCATCCATCCATCCATCCA
>NC_068995.1:43870873-43872611 GCF_001194135.2 Octopus bimaculoides | reverse complement strand
ATATATATATATATATATATATATATATATATATATATATAGATAGATAGATAGACAGATATTTCCAGCAGATCATCCAAAATCTGGATGTTTAGTTTAGAAATGGGTTGTTACAGAAAGATTTTTAGTTTTCTAATCTGCTCGGCCCTGGGGTGAGGGTTGCGAAACCCATAATCTATGTACATAGACTGTGTGCTTCAACATGAAAGCTCTGTCTGCAGAAAGAATAAAAAAACAGCTCTACCAGTTCTACCTGATCATTAATTTAACGTTTAAGACTATTTTCTTTTGCTCAACAGAAAAAAGATATCTGCGAGAGATAGATAGACAGATAGTTATAAAGCATAGGTAGACTCCGAGAGGGTAGCTTAAAACAATGGAATGACAAACGGATCATGTTTTTAATCATACACAAATCGGTACATTCGCTGGCAGCACGTACTGGCTACATTAACAAATCGCTGACACAGCGTGTATATTGATCAACACTAAGATATACATACCCCAGTTAATCCTAACGTACAAATAACTTTGCATGCATGCATCCATCTACTTATCTATCTATATATCTGCACACACACTGACACACACACTGACACACACACACACACACACACATACATATACTTACACACTGTACATTTGGCTTCAAGAGTTATCACGAAGCTATATTCCTTTTCTATATTACCTAATTTCGTTTATTCTGCTTACTAGTATTCCTCTCTAGAGAATGGTAAATAAATCACAGTGCAGAATATCAAACGCTACTTAATAGCAAAATAGTTCCCAACAGAGACTGTGTAACTGATTAAGTAATGAGTACGATGTGAATAGTTTGCCGCTAAGATAATATCGTTATGTTATACGAGTGACGATGATATGCCCGCTGGCATTGCGGGAGAAAATGCTTTTTAAGTCAGTAATAATATCTGATATCGTTTTATGGCCATTTTTAGGTTAATTTTTCTGTATACAAAGACACTTCAATGATTCTAAATCTGCTTACTTGTAATATTTATTCATTGAATGTTATATGCTGCAAATAGATTAACATATTCCATTGAGTCTTTGTAGTTTCTCCGCCAGTGAAGAAATAGTAAAGAAAATATCTTTACGGAATTACATCTAAGCATCTTGAAAAGAGTGATGCGCATGAGTTAATGTTAATACAATCCTAGCGAAACAGTGCACGGCTAGAGAAGGGCTTATGATCGACTTGAAACGCCTTTGGTCGTAGGTCAGTTTGAACAAATTTGAACAGCACTTTGACTATCACGCCAATAACAACAGCAACACAAAATCCTACATTACTTGCATTCTCGTACTTATTTTACCTTATACCTTTCTTACACCTGTACAACTTTCATACTAAATATCGTCATGTACTTTCCCTTCTGCTTACCTTTTCTTCATCGATAGTTTTTCATTAGTATTTCACTATCTTTTCTCACACTTATCTTTACCTTGTGCTTCGTTAACAAAATTTGCTCTGAAGTCCAATTTTATCTATCTATCTATCTATCTATCTATCTATCTATCTATCTATCTATCTAACTATCTATCTATCTATCTATCTATCTATCTATTTACCTGAGAACATTACTGTGTGATACACGATCCCTATTGATCGGCCTTTCCTTTTCTTTTTTTTTCGATCCCTTTTGATCGAACTGCCCCTTTTTCCCTTCCTACGATCCCTTTTGATCGACACCACCATTTTTTTTTTTTTTTTTTTTTT
>NC_068995.1:43868838-43870807 GCF_001194135.2 Octopus bimaculoides | reverse complement strand
CTATCTATCTATCTATCTATCTATCTATCTATCTATCTATCTATCTATCTATCTGTCTGTCTGTCTATTTGTCTATCTATCTATCTATCTATCTATCTATCTATCTATCTATCTATCTATCTATCTATCTATCTATTTGTCTGTCTGTTTATGTATGTATGTATCTATATTTCTATCTGTGAGAGAGATAACTTTCTGTATAAAAGAAAGTTATCTCTCTCTCTGTATGCCTGTCTGTCTGTCTGTATTTATTTACTATCTATCTATCTATCTATCTGTCTATTAATATAAGGATATTTGTTTCCAGGTATGTCTCTCTAACTAAACTAATCATCAACCAATCTCCTTCTTTAACTCTCCTATTTTCTCTTTATCGATCTTGAACCGTTTTCAGTTCAAGATCTTCGTTCCGTACCTGATGCTCTTCCACTGACATATATACCATTCAGAACACTGCACACACAAACACAAAATGCATAAAATTACCTAACCTATTTAGTGCTCTATCGTGCCTTCACTAACATAATCTAAATATCGTCACGTTTACATGCGTGCTGTAAGTCAACACTCAGTTTGTGTTGATAGAGAAAATTACTAGTCATATGCGATTTCGCACACAGGAATGTTTCCTATTACGATTACGTTTTTGTTTTGCTTGCAAGATTAAAACGATAATTTTCTAAGATTGACATTTTATAATATCGATCTGAGAGAGAGAGATAAGACGGTAATTTTATTACTGAAACTCTTTATGGGAGGCAAAAAAATCTTGCGTTGTCTGTGATATATGGAAGATAGATGACGACAGAAAACAAAAGGAAGCATAAGATTGCTAAAAATATGAATTATTTATTGAATAATTTCAGTTGTATGTTCTTATTTCTTTTCGGTTTGTTTTTGCTGAAAGGTGTCGCTCCTGTTAAGTGATGCAGTGAAACAGAGGTGCTATTAATGCATTGCTTATCACATTTCAAACTCGTAAGTAGTTGTTTTTGAACAATTTAAACGTGCTAATTTGTCAAACAGTTAAAACGACTTAAATTAACGAGCTAATGTAGGTCTGCAGCTATCTCAAAACATTCAACACACACACACACACACACACACACACACACACACACACACACACACACACACACGCACACGCACGCACGCACACAGACACACACACACACACACACACACACAAACACATGCATAAATATGTGTGTGTGTATATGAATATATGTATGTATCTATTATCTGTCTATATATGTTTATGCATACGACGCACATATATATCCATACATACACATACATATACATACATTCAAACACACACACACTTACACACACATATACCGTTAGCTATATTATATACGTATATATGCATGATCTAAAAGCTTCCTTCCATAGCACAAATTTGAAGTCCCTCACGGAGAACGATGTTACGAATCAAAAAGAGAACCACTCCAAGCAGACCCCGCACTTGAGCCTATATTATTCGGTCAACCTTAGCGGCCATGTTACCTTTTCGATTTGGGCATCATTCATTTAAGAAAAGAGAAGCATCATAAATTAAATCTTATTCTTTCGAAGCTAGATGATATCCATTGCAG
This sequence comes from Octopus bimaculoides, assembly GCF_001194135.2. Classification (NCBI taxonomy): domain Eukaryota; kingdom Metazoa; phylum Mollusca; class Cephalopoda; order Octopoda; family Octopodidae; genus Octopus; species Octopus bimaculoides. The sequence continues at coordinate 43,869,209 of NC_068995.1, read as the reverse complement.
CTCACTCGTGATGTCGTTAACAACACGTGTTGATCTGCTGAACCAACCTTTACTAGCAGTCGAAGCAATAACCCTTCCTTCTACACAAAGTTATCTTAAGATTTTCTAGCCACAGCCAGAAATAACTCGCCACAGTTGTATATAAAGACGTCTGTTCGTATCTCTGCAGCTGGTGCTAATCACATTATTACCAAAATATGCATCTACAATATTTATTTCATCCCTAAATGTGTGAAGTCGAGATTCTCGACCGTCCACCCTTCCCCGCTTGTAACCATTCCACCTAATTGACGTCTGTAACCTTAATTTTTTTCACTCCTCTATCTTCTTCTTCTTCTTCTTCTTCTTCTTCTTCTTCTTCTTCTTCTTCT
>NC_068995.1:43865045-43868828 GCF_001194135.2 Octopus bimaculoides | reverse complement strand
CTTCTTCTTCTTCTTCTTCTTAATATTATTATTATTATTGTTATTATTATTATTATTATTATTATTATTATTATTATTATTATTATTATTATTATTATCATCAAAAAATCATGAAGGTTATCAACCAAGCCATAAATTTCTTCAGTTAGTTCTCTTTTACGAGACCCATTCAGAAATTTGAAGTGAAGTTATTTCACACGATTATCCTCGCCGATAACGGCTATTATTCGTTCGTAGTATAATATCAAGCATTCAATAACAATTGGGGACCCATTATTTCGAAGCCTGGGCACGTTATTAACCATCTCCAGATATATGGTATGTACCTCAACACAACCACTGGATACCACCAGTCAAGAAGCATACACAACAACGCATCGTATTCTTGCTGGAAACAAGATCTCGCCCAGGACTGAATAAAAATTTTCCTTTCCTATCTTTCTAATTTTGGGCATATGCGTTATGCAGCATGCCTTTTAAGGATGCTATTATCTAAATGCTTTGAATACAATGATTTTTGCCTTATATTTCTTTCTTTCATTTTAATATAATTTTCAATATTATAGTGTGTGTGTGTGAGTGTATGTGTGAGCGCGCAGAATATCTTTATAAAAATGCATTCACTTCTATTATCTTTTAGTAGAATGATTTTTCCAGATTTATATTAAAAATTATATTTTACTTCTGTTATTTTAATTCCATTATCTTCTCTATAAGGTTATCATATGCGTGTGCCCACGAATGAGAACATGCTAGTTTATAGCTGAGCTCCTATTGTCTTTAATGTATGCGTGATGATATTCATGTATGCATTCTTGGCATTCTTATAAATCATATGTATGTATGTGTTAGCACTCCTACCTTACGTATGTACGTTTATTTCTGTACTGACGCATACATGGATACTGTCGTTGGAAATCTTGTTAAGCTACCATTAATCTTTCTTCCTCTTTTAATTAGTAATTCCTCCCTGTCATAAAATATTTAATCACGCCTTCCATACCGTCTTAGATGTTTAATGACTTTCTTCCTTCTGTCTCCACTCTTTATCTTTTGCCCAATACTTTCGACCGCACGTCTCCCATATAATTGCATAGATGTTCTTTAATGAGAAAATGTTTTATCCGAAATGTCTGCAACGCATGTAAATCTAAACTTTAGCCATACACACATACATTCGTACTATGTAGATATAAGTGTTTACACAATCGTACATATGCACACACACACACACACATATATATATATATGCGACGGGTTTCTTTCAGTTTCCGCCTGCCAAATTCACTCACAAGGCTTTGGTTGGCCCGAGGTTATAGTAGAAGGTATCTACCCAAGGTACCGCTCAGTGGGAGTGAATCCGGAACCATTTGGTTGGGAAGTAAACGTCTTCAGACCACATAACTATAACTACACATATTATTAAAAGCAAATATACCGTCTAATATTGTATATTTGATGTTTGGTTGCTTTTATTAAAAGAAATTTTTTAAAAAACGCAACTTTTCTTCATATTTAATTAATATTACATTCATTATACGACAAAAATTGCAACAAACACGAATATCATTTTACAGCAGTATATTTCAGATGAAATAAACATGAAATGCTAAATGACTTTTGATGGAAGTCTTTTTCTTTGCAAAACTTGTTATTATCTCTAATCAAAGATTGGTTTCTTAGCACTTTTAAATATTATATTAGTTTAAACAAGACAAGCAAGCGTTGGCGTATTGCTTTGGTTGGTAGATTGGCGAATTGGTCGGACTGGGATGTAGTTATGGTTCTTTCGTTTCTGAGTTGAAATATCTCCAAGGTCAACTTTAGCTTTCATCATAGGGAGGTTAATAAAATAATGTCCACATCAAGACTTAGGGTTCATTTAATAGTCTATATACACAGATGGGTGGAGGCGCAATGGCCCAGTGGTTAAGGCTACGGTTTTCTATTCCCAGACCGGGTGTTGTGTGTGTTTATTGAGCTAAAACACCTAAAAGCTCCACGAGACTCCAGCAGGGAGTGGTGGCGACCCCTGTTGTACTCTTTCGCCCCAAACCAGGCATTAATACCAACTCTGTGAAAAAGAATATATACCACACAAATACATCGGACCTCTGAAGAATGTGGTGTATGTTGGTACCAAGCACCCTTAACCACATATCCATACACACACACATATATACACACAGCAAGTAATACTCCGATTACTTCTACTTTCATATTATTCAGGATAGTTCGAATTACAGCTGTATGCATTGTAATTGCTCTACCAGTTATAGTCAGTTATAGTACTGGCTGTTCAATTTCATATCTTTTGCAAATGCTGTCGAAAGTCCTGCCTTCAGACGCTGTTTTCAATATGAAATCTAATTTCATTCTGTTTTTTACAAACAATTTGTGTTTGTTTCTATATCATGCTAGTTCTAGAACTAAACTCTTTGATTCAGTGATCATGTTGTGGTATTGTCCACGTCATTTACAAATAAATCTATTTATTTTCAACAATTCTAAACCTGTGTGTAATGTTAGAACATGGATTGAAACTGTTCAGAAAAGAAATAAAGTATAGGATAGGAAGGAAACATCAGATATATTTAGAAAACATTAAAGTGATGCTAGCAATGCTAATATTAACAGAGAAGGTATTATCAACGAATCAATAATGAGTAATATGAAATAGAACATGCCGCTTTACACAGAAGCGAGTCAAAGTGCTGTTTTATCTTTGAATTTCAAAGCAACAAGGGAAATTTTGCAATAATTGAAATGGAAGTCCTTTGACAATTTGAATTGGACACTTTAATCAAAAGTATATTCCTTTAAATGAAATGACTACTGAAACCAAGGTAGCATAAAGAAGAAAACGGAAAGCAGGAAATGAGAATGAATAGAAAGCCAACAAAATAAGAAAATCGGGATATTCTGGATTATGCGTAAAGTTCAAAAAGCTAACCACAGTCCATACAGGTAGAAAGCATTTCAGTGAAACACGAAGGAGCAGGCGATAGAGTATGACACTCATATGTAACCGAAATGAGAGTGTTTATTAAAGATGGTGGTTGTGTTGATGTGCACAATTTAAACGTTGACGAAAGAGAATTTCTTTTGAAAGGGATGCGTGTTAAAGGTTACTAAGTGAAGGATTGAAAATTGCAGCCTGGGTTTAAAATAGCTAATGATTGTCAAACAAAATTATTGCTACTGCTGCGCGTCTAAAATTTAAAACGATAATTGATCTATTGAACATATAGTCCACATGTTCTTAAAGAGTTCACTTATCATTCCCCTCCAAGTTATTGGAAATTCTAATAAATAAATATTGGATTATACACATTAATTTGAAGATTAGTCCTGAGGTCAAAAGATATTCTAAATATAAATTCAGATTTCAAAATTATATTAATATTTCGTAATGATTAAAATCATTCAAAATGTTAAAATTCTGTTTCTTCACATTATTCAGTTTCAATTTATGGCTGTTTGTTCAGCATAACGGAGAGCTGAATGATGAAGTCTCATTTAGAATTAAATCCACAAAATGCATCTAATAATGATGATGATTAATACAGGCAGAGGGACAAACACGTAAATGAAGCAGAGAAAACGAAGCTTAAAGAATTCGAAACTATTTTTAGAGTAGCTCTGAAACTCTCCTGCATGAAACATTAAATGGTAGTCATACATCATGTTATATATACATGTATATATGCATACATATATACATACATACATACATACACACAAACACACACACACACACACACACACACACACACATATATA
>NC_068995.1:43862202-43864233 GCF_001194135.2 Octopus bimaculoides | reverse complement strand
TATATATATATATATATATATATGTATATACACATATAATATGTATGTATCTTAGTGCGCACATGTTTGTGTGTCTCAGTGTGTTTATTTGAAAAACAGTTATACTTTTTTTGTTAAAATTGGAAGAAAGCCGTAATTGATAAATCACAGGTTCGCATTATTCGGTGGCATGTGTAATTTCGGCTTGTGAAGATGCGTATGATATTGAACTGGAATTTGAAGATGAGAAATATAAAACAAAACCAAACAAAACAAGAATCAACAAAAGAAAACCAAGAAAACGAAGATTGTGTTACGGGTGTCCATTTTGAACTATTCTGTCCGTTTTCGAGTTCAAACCGTTTTTTGGAAGTTTCGTATTGCAGTATTATATCACTTTTATTCTGAATCTCATTAAAATTTTTAAAAATATAATTTATATTTAATGTCCTTATTAGAGCAAATATTACAGTCATATTTAAGACCTAATATATAGGTTTTAGCTGTTTTATGGAATATTGCGTCCTCTCCATTGACATGCAGTCACTGCATTTGATGCAAATTTATAAAAACTAGATATATATTGTGAAGATTTATAAACCTTTAGCGTATTTTATTTCAGAATTGTTGCCAAACTAGTCGCCACAATAGTAAAAATTAACGCAAAATTACTATTCCGTTATGAGTATTCTGCATGAAATATGAAAAAAAAAAAGTATAATAATTTTGGTTCAGTAAGTGTTTTATTTAACGAGCAGCTTTTTCTCCTTGGATTTTGGAACACGATCGCATCTGTTGTATCCTGCTGTAAGACAGCAACGATAATGAACCGTTATATTTGTATTCCATTGTGTATGTTAAATGATTTCCATATTCTGTATCTCTTGAGACTGATGCTTTTCTTTCTCTCCGCAAACATTCCTTGAAATAGCAGTTTAATAGTCAAAATTGCAGCAACGGGAATACATTTCAATACACTTGCCGCATCGTAGCTTCTAGAATGAATAATGTAATCCGTTCACCAGGCAATCCTGGTTCTTTGCCTCTTTGAAAAATCCATTACAATGTTATTCAGATATATTTGTTAGCATTAAAAGAACAAGCACATATCGTTCATATTTCATTACTGACCATACATATCTAACTTCTATTTCTTATAAATTAAATGAGGAAATATTTGAGAAACTTATTAAAGCTTTAATAAGTTATTTCACCAAACATGTAATTTGATGTAAAATACAGTGAGTAAGATATATTTTGATTTAACTAAAGACTCGTTTTTTTCTTTCTAACCATTTACTTGTAGCACGACTTCTCAGACCCACCCCCGCAAAAAACAAAAAACAAAAAACCAATTAAGTCTAGCATAACTTCCTATTTAACCAAACTGTATAGTTATCACTTTTTCTGTTTTAAAATATCGAAACTGTTAGAATTCTTTATAAACAGTTTAATGAAGCTTATGTTTTAGGTATTTACTTTCCAAATCTAGAGACCTTATGTATTCAGTCCTCTTAAGCATACATGTATTCGTACGTACATATATTCACACGGCTAAAATGACCCGAAAATTGTTGGATGAGAATGGCATGAAAAAGGTCTCATTGCCAAACCAGCCACCAGATATGAACCCTATTGAACATCTCTGGGACATAATAGACAGAGCAGCTCATAAAATGAACAAGAAAGCATCTTCAAAGCTAGACCGTTTAAGGTCGTTGTCAGTAGAATTATGTGCGTTGACTGAAGCATCAGAGGACTTTAGCTCTTATTTCTAGTATTGTAGGTGTTTCTAGGACCCTCTGTTATTTATACACACACACACACACATACACACGACAAACACACACACACACAGACACACACACACACATATATACAGTATATCCGCATACGATGATAATAATATAATCTTTAAAAAAAGAACCACAACGTAAAAAAAAATGCGGTAGAGAATTACTGAGGCAAACATCTTAATGCACTTACTCCGCAATGCAGTGTTTCATGTCAAAGACAAATATGGAAAGCTATTGCTTATATATATATATATAT
>NC_068995.1:43856821-43861111 GCF_001194135.2 Octopus bimaculoides | reverse complement strand
TAAGTATATATATATATGTTTGTATATATATATATGTAATAACTATGTATTCATTCACATAAACAAAATTTGCTTTTAAGATGATTTTTTCATATTGCATATACATATATTTAATTCTTTATTTTATAATTTAGTTTTACTTTACTATGTAACTTTGTCTTCTTTATTTTTCCTGCTAACTCCAAAGGTTTAAACGCCACTATTTTCACTTAGAATTCCACGTTTATCTTTTTCCATCAATATACAAAACAAAGTCATTCTATTTGTTTTTATTTTCTTACTCACCGACATTTCAATATAAGTATATTTTTAAAATTGCGTTCGATTAAACTTATCAAAAATAGCATTGTAAACTTCCGATTAATCATCTGAAACTTAAATAACTCCATCTTCTGTTCATTTTTAAAAAGCTTCAGCAACTCTGATGCGTCCATAAACTGTCTAACCACTCCAAGAGCATAATATTTCCCTGAAGTCTATCTAGATAATCTTCATACGAAGGTTCTTTTAAATGAAAATCAAAAATATAGGGCAAGTATAGAAACACAAATGGATATACCACACTAGTTAAAAACCAGTCGAATATATAAAATTCCTCCGGCATCAAACACTGGAAAAAGATTTGTGAATTATCGTAACTCGCCAAGCATCAAGCATGTTGAAAATCCGAGTCTGAAAATTTCTTGAAATAATTACATAGGCCTTTACCGCACTACCACAATTACCACATAATTCTAAACTAAAATGGTATCAATTCATACTATTGCCCTTGTCAAACTTTCATCCAGATTATGGCTATATCTATTTATAGAAATATAAAAAATAAAAACCAACTGCACCATCAAAGCATTCATCTGTAGCTGCACCATATCTAACAACTGTTTTTTTCCAAAGAAATTCTCAAACATATTCTTCATAAAATAAGAAGTAAATTGTCTTATCTCCTTTATTGGTTTGACAGTGTACACCAAAAAAGAAAAAGAAACACGATACAACTCTACTTCATTATTCGAAATTGTTCATAAAGTAGAAGAACGCACTTTATAAAATTCATAGTTTCATGCTTAAATATCTACACAAATTACAAAACTCAATGCTTTTTATGTATTTTAGAATCATATTTTTCATTTGTTTCAGTCAAGAGTGCTTGTGTCTCTGCGTCAGTTTGTCCCATACAAGGGCTGGACAACCAGTATTGACTTGTTTATGCCTTTGTAACTTAGCGGTTCGGCAATAAATATCAATAGAATATAATAGTACTAAGGTCGATTTATTCGACAAAAGCCCTTCAGCGTGGGAGTAATATAATAACTGAGACCAGTATAATCTCTCTCTCTCTGTCTCTCTCTCTGTCTCTCTCTGTCTCTCTCTCTGTCTCTCTCTGTCTCTGTCTCTCTCTCTCTCTCTGTCTCTCTCTCTCTCTCTCTGTCTCTCTCTCTCTCTCAATCTAAACATTTTTGATCCTATATTATTTATGTTTTTTAACCTTAATATCTAGCGTAATTTCTATCTTATATTTTATATATATAAGTGATTTCTAGACGATTTAGGCGGTTTGTCAATTTAAAAATTGACGTTTTTATTCCTATATTTATAAATCTCTCATTCGTTTTGCACTTCTTATATTTACCACGCATTATATGTAATTTTTATTTATATGAAATTTTATAAGTATTTTTTAATATATTTTTATATCTCATATATTTTTATGCATGTTCGATTTTATTCCTTATACCCTTGGGAATCTTCATACCAGTACATGTATGATTTACGTTGATGTGTATGAATATATACGATTCAACTACTTTGATTGAATGGTTTCATTTATGCCTAAAATTTGTATTTTCAGTTTTCTGTATACTTTTTTGCATTGGCTCTCTATGAGCACTCCGTAAATAGCCAATACATTTTGAAACATATTTAATATTATCTCTAAAGAACGGTGAATTGCCTCTAGAGTGAAAGAATGGGCTTAAATAACGGTTGCCTCCCGTTCTTTAGATATAGTGCCACTTACAATTTGACTGTTGCTAGCAAAATTATTTGGTTTGTTATTCCGTATGGAAGGCAAATTAAATCTAATCTTCCTTTGCAGTTCTGTGAAGCGGTTAGTAAGAACTTTCCAAAAAATTCTAGATATTATTTCATTATTAATTCTCATATAGTTAGAGTTGCCTTCTCCAACACAAAGAATCTTTCACAAATTATATCTTCTCATAATACCAGTCTGCTAAATAAAAGTTCATTTACTGAGAGTTCCAATATTAAATTAGTTAATACCAGCCCTTCCCATAATAATAATAATAATGATAATAATAATAGTAATAGTAATAATAATAATGATAGTAATAATAATAACAACATAGTTTTGGTGTCTATATTAGCAGACGCTCATGTAAGGAAAGAAATATGGTTTAATGTTTCGGGCAGACCGTCTTCTTCGGTAACAGAAGAAAGTCCACTAGAAGGGAAGACGGAGGAAGATAATCGCCAGCGATTCAGATGTGGTTACATTTTGAAAATGTATGCATATATATATATATAAGTATATATAAAGGACAGATTCTATCGTGGAAGACGACGTATAAGCATTCAACTTTCGCTGAACTTGATGCACAAAAGATTTTTTTATAGTGATCAAACGTTCGTGCCGCACATTAGCTCACTCCCTCCATGACATCAATGTTGTCGCGTCACGCGTCTGGTGTGGAAGTAATCGCAGGGCTACGTCAGAAGAAGTGTTTCGCTCAGGTACTCAACGCAGCACCCAGTCTAGGAACTGAAATTATGATCTCGCGATCGTGAGTGCAACACTCTAATCACTAAGCCATGCGCCTTCACACACACACACACACACACACACACACACACACACACACACACACACACACACACACACGCACACACACACACACACACACATGCACAGAGAGGAATGCAATAGACTTACTTTGATTTAGATATATATTAATTAAGTACAAGTTTATCCTTCCTTTATTGAATACCGAGAAGGTAATTTGCAGACAAATTGAATTTCTGTAACTAATTCAATTTTCTGAAATGTAAATTCAGCTTTGGAAGTAATATATTCTATAATGGTTCACGAAAGAATGTAGCAATCACATATTAGTCACAAAATTATAGTCTGTATCTTTTATTTTCATCTTTTACTTGTTTTAGTCACATGAGTGTGGCCATACTCGGACACGGCCGTAAAGAATTTTTAATCGACGCAGTACTTATTTATTTGAAGCCTGGTACTTAATCTACCCCGAAGCTTTTAGCTGCAGCATTGAAACTTTGAATTCTATTATGACAACTTACTGATTATCCTATACTATACAATACTAATCTCTCTATATATATATGTATATATTCCTCTGTTTTCATTAGATTCAGGTTTCGTTCTTTTGTTGTCATTTTATTATTACTAATCAATATATATATATATACACACACACACACACACACACACACACACACACACAAGCGCGCGCACGCACGCATATATACTACGGGGTACTTTCAGTTTCTCTCTACCAAATCCACTCACAAGTTTTCGGTCGGCCCGAGGCTATGGGAGGAGACATTTGTTCAAGGGCTCACGCAGCAGGACTGAACTCGGAACCATGTGGTCGGAAAGGAAACTTCTTACGACACAGCTACGTCTGTGACTTAATGATTTCAAATTAACTTTAGCACAAATTACAGAAACGAAATAATGATGTTTAATTATTTAAATTATAATTATCTTCAAGATGATGCTGCTGCTGCTGCTGATAATGATGACGATAATGAAGCTGAGTGGAATATTATTGCTGAGAATTACCCCGGTAATGTTCTGAAGCATAAAAGTGGCCCATATTGTATCGCATATACAGAGAACATCCACAGATTATCGATTATATCATCTCTGGATATAGACGGCTGGTGTCTACAAAGTACTTGCAAACCATAAGACAGCTCAGTTCACAAACTGCTCAGTATGCTGCACATACAACTCCACTCTCAAAGAGAGAATTTATCGGAGCATAAATCACCAGAAGTTGCCCTTAATGATGAAGATACCATCTTTTAAGTATTTCTGTAATCAGACTGACCGAAGTAATACAGGCTAACCACCAGATATCAATGTGAAAAGTCACTCTTTTTACTCTTTTACTTGTTTCAGTCATTTGACTGTGGCCATGCTGGAGCACCGCCTTTAGTCGAGCAAATCGACCCCCAGGACTTATTCTTTGAAAGCCTAGTACCTATTCTATCGGTCTCTTTTGCCGAACCGCTAAGTTA
>NC_068995.1:43848928-43856811 GCF_001194135.2 Octopus bimaculoides | reverse complement strand
CGAGCAAATCGACCCCCAGGACTTATTCTTTGAAAGCCTAGTACCTATTCTATCGGTCTCTTTTGCCGAACCGCTAAGTTACGGGGGCGTAAACACACCAGCATCGGTTGTCAAGCGATGTTGGAGGGACAAACACAGGCACACAAACATATACAGACACATACATATATTTATATATATACATATATACGACGGGCTTCTTTCAGTTTCCGTCTACCAAATCCACTCACAAGGCTTTGGTCGGCCGAGGCTATAGTAGAAGACACTTACCCAAGGTGCCACGCAGTGGGAATGACCCGGAACCATGTAGTTGGTAAGCGAGCTATTTACCCCACAGCCACTCCTGCCCTGAAAACATTTATATATTTCTTGATGTTGCAACCCCAGCTGGCTAAAACACATCTGCAAAGATTTGGGACATTGAGCAAATATAATAACTTGATGATAGAAATGAGAAGAATGTGGCATATTAAAACAACAGCATTATCTATTGATATTGGTCTCAAATTGTGTCACAAGACTTAGAGTTTGTATTTTTGTCTTTTGTCTGCTCTCATTCTGTCTTTAGTTGTTATATTGCGTAGTGTGGTGAAGGGGTATTATCGCTCCATTTATGTTTTCTTTTGAGGATCGGTCTGTCTACTAGTATATATGTGGTCTCGCCAATCTGTCTAAGTGTCGTGTCTATGTTATTAACTGAGCCTCTGTCTTCTAATTGAGCATGTTGACAGAGCACTGACGAGCTTTTCTGCTTTTTGAGCTCCGGCCAGTGTCCAACTATCCGCTGCCTTATCCTACGTGTTGTCTCCCCAATGTATGTTGTCTTGTTCCTGAACCGTCCCTCAGTACACACCATATACGACAGACAACATTCCTAATCTTACAGTTAACCTGTGGGTTCATCCTACCTACTAAACAGTTGTTCTCCGTACACGGGGGCTTTTCAAATGGATATGTTCAACAAATCAAGGATTTTATGGGGATTCCATGCTTTTCTATTACTTTAATCTACAGATTTACCTTATTTAAGGTTTACCTAAAAAGGTACGCTAGATCACCTCTAGAGGTAGTATCAACGAACTGTGGTATATGTGGTTGTCGCACCATGGATTGGTCTTATCTATCGTCTTCATGATAGACATAAAAAAAAGGTAAAACATGAAAAAGCGTTCACATCCACATGAGGCCGTGTACGAGATGACCGCCGCCTCTGTTCCCTGAGTTGTGAGTGATTGTTCTTTCGGAACATTGGCTCACTACTTTTGTTTCTAACTTGGCTGCTTCTTGCTATTCTTGCCTTCTTATTTCTTGAAGGCAAAAGGCATCATCAACCACATGATCTTTTCTTCAATACTCATTTCTCGTCACTCTTGCGGTAAAGATTACTTCAATGGAAGGGGGGCGTCCTGACTAATCCCGTTTTCTTAGAAATTATTCAAGACTAAAACGCCGTCTTTGTGATTGCAGAGGTAAAATAGGCTCTTTTAAAACTACTGCTTTCATATTCATAGTTTTTTCCCCCACGAAAACATACCTGTTTCAGAGTGTTTTTACTGTTGTCGTGTAAAATATTTGTTAAACTGTTCGAAATGTTTTATTTTTTTTACTAAAAGCTAATATAAATTTCTATTGTCGAACATGTTCATTCAGTGTTGTAACGTGGTTTTGTACTGCGTCTTTTGAATTCTATTTCCACAAAAGAATTATTTTATTCATTTCAACCGGGAATGAGTAACATGAGGAAACGCAACTTGTTCGCCACAATAAGCACCAGTAATAGCGATTTAAAATATAACAAATCCAAATGAAAAAAATGACGAAAAGACGAAGGGTGACCGAGAAGGTAATAGGTGTAAAATTTATTAATCATTACCTTATACAGTTAACGTCTTACAATGTTCATTGTTGTTGGCGATCTGAGACAGCGACGTATAAACTATTTATCGAGAGCTCAGACCAAATAAAGAAAAACTGATTTCCCACCCTCCACAACACAAAAATACACAAGCATACAAATAAGCACTGCATCATTCACCCTAAGATTATCAATTGAGGAATTCGCACTTTGAATTTAATGCCTAAAAAGATTTATCAAATAGTCCATGACCCAATACATGACCAAACTTGCTACCCAGCTAAAATGAGGACAGTTCAAATAAAAGGCCGGACTTTATTCATGTAAAACTCGTAAATAAAACAGAAGATATATGAATGTTCACATGTTTGTTTTACTAAAAGTGACACTTTATCCAAGATAGGAACTTACGACAGTATTCTTACTAAATACTTGAGACAAATATAGCCTAGATTTCTAGTATGACGTCGGACAACGAGCTAGCGAACTACATTAAGGCGTTGGACATTAAACAAGATAACTGGCTGAAAGACGAAACATGACAGAAATAAAAATATATAAAAATAAAAATATATAAAAATAAAAATATGTATAATCGTTTGTAAGATAAGCACATGTCGAGAATATGTATTGAGGATAAGAATTTTAAATAACGAGCTCAAATCAAAGGTGATGCTCCAGCATAGTCGCAGTACTCTGGCAGAAATCATTAAAAGAATAAAAGAAAAACATCAAAACTAAAACTGAAAGCATTCAAAGTATAAGTCACGAAGATATCTGAAACTTGGCAAAACAAAATAACAAAGCCATTCCCCATAATGAATCATAAAAGCTTAAGCAGAATGATAAAGAAGGAAAATATAAATAAAAAAGAATATACTGAAGATTTAAAAACAGAAAATTTAAAAGGTAGAAGTCACGAACGTGATAATCTACACTTGGGAATACGTAAGGAATTAAAAACAATAGTAAACAACCTTACGCACCATTAATTTAACCGGTATTACGAAGAAACAAAACTTCACGGTTAAACAGCAACAGAAATAGAAAAAACGGAAATTCTAGCTAGCACAACCTTAACAAAATAATAAAGCAATCACAAAAATCTGTATTCATGTCAAGTTTTGGCACAAGGCAAGTGGGAGAGGGGTATGTGGGTTACATCCACGTAACCCTGAAACTAGTCTGTAGATGCCAGATCAGCAAGGGAAAGCGACTGACCTCCCCTGTTCGAAGGTTATAATGGACACAGGTTCGTGTGTCGCATAGCTAGCTAGAGGCGATGGCCTCTTGGAGCTAATCAATGGCAGCGTTCGTTCTATTGTTTGGACTGCCATGTTGGCTTGGCGATAACTATTAATATATATATATATATATATTTATACACACGCGCACACAGGCACACACACATATATAAATTTATATATATGTATATATACATACATATAATATGCGTAATACACATACACGCATGCACATATATATCTAATATATATGTAATATGTATATTACACACACATACATAATATATATATATATTATTCACCCCCTCCCCCCACACATATATTCTTTTCAACTCTAGGTACAAGGCCCTAAATTTTTGGGGAGGGGTCCAGTCGATTAGATTGATCCCAGTACGCAACTGGTACTTAATTTATCGACCCCGAAAAGATGAAAGGGAAAGTCGACCTCGGCAGAATTTGAATTCAGAACGTAAAGACAGACGAAAAACCGCTAAGCATTTCGTCCGCCGTGCTAACGTTTTTTGCCAGCTCGCCGTCTTACACATTACATATAGTAGCTAAAATAAGTTATATATGCAATAGTCGTTATAAATACAAGTAATATGGGTGTTCCTTTATATAAGTGTAAAAATCCAAGGAAACAACATAGAATGCACCAGAGAGAAGAGGTGTAACACTTAGCTAATTAGTGAGCTCCAATAGCACCTGTGTCTTTAATTTTGATGATGTCATTCATTTGACTATTCGCTTTCATATTTTTGTGAAGAATTCCAGTTTATTACACATCAGATGTCTTCCACAAACTACTTTCTTGTGATAATGTGACACATTTGGTTGTTTTGTTAGGTATTTTCTTGTTAAGTGTGGTTGACTTTAATTTCAGCTTGTCTCTGCCTACCTGTCAATATTTTTTTGATATGCTCTTGGTTTGTGTTGGCCAATGACGACTTGCGTTAAATTTAAGTACCAAAATAGGCATACAGAATCTTGGAACCGTTTCCGCGATCGCAGAAAAGAGAAAAGAATTGCGGAGGATTTCCAAACCTGATAAAAGACACATCATTACCAGATTGAATTCATATTTCACGTCTTCTCAATGTTTCGAATTCTTCCCATGCTTCCTATTCTGTATATCACACGCATGCACGCATGTATTAATAAAAAAGCGAAAACTTTTTTAGATTCATTCTGACATGATGTTATCAACATATCTTTTATTTGGCTGTATTAAAGAGATTTTCAACATGTTCTTTCCAGCACACCTCTTCCAAGAAATAAAATTTTATGTTCCACAACAATTTTGTTTTTACCACTGTTAATTTTATCTGCTTCAAGATTTTATCTGCCAAATTTTATTATCTGGTTCCTCCAGCATTTGGCTCTTTATATTCTATGCTTTAAGTTATCTTTTTTTTCAAAAACATTATCCGCAGTTTTCGTTATCTTCATTTAATACGATAACGGCCCTCAAATTTTATCAAAATAGAAATCTTTGAAGACTTAATGAATGAAATTAGTGACGAAATGACACGAATGAAGACATAAAGTAGGCTGTAGAGAATCATAATAACATGACGAATAAAGATGGAGATATCTGAATTCAAAACACGTCTGAAAGGAGTGGTGGGATCACTAAGTCGTTAAGAATTTTTGATTAATTGTCGGAGAAAAGAGCAATTACAGAAGCCTGTAGTGGTAAAGAACTGTCTTAATATGGTTTAACTAGCAGAAAAGTTTTAACAGCAGAAAAGTTTTAACATGTGTAGTTTATGGGAATATTAGTAATGGATAACGTAGTTATAATAATACCAAAATATTTTAAACAAGGAATTAAATAAACGCCAAACGTTTCAGCGGATACAAAGTGAAAAACATCTCCATAAAAAGAGGATTATTCCAAGCAGGCTTTAGCCCTCTCTCTGCACATGATTTTGTTTTATTATCTTGCATCAATTACTTACTTGAAATGTTTAGCAGGAATGGAGCCAGTTACGATAGATACGTGAGTCTAATTAATGACCTTCACGATGAAATCAACTTTCTTCAGATGATAAAATAACTAGAAATACTGCTGCATATAGTACACAGATTTACTAAAGAAAATTATATAATATTCGGATAAGAACAGTTGCGAAGATAGATTATGAAGAACTGTTATTTGTATCTATCGGTGACATGTCACAATCATGACAGTATCAGGTATAATATCCTGCTCTATCTATTACGGTCTGTTAGGCTTTAATTACAAGTGAAATCGAAGTCAACTTTGTAATTAGTTACTTGGCGTCGAGGACTAAATTAGCAAAGTGTTGGTGTTGACTCCTATCCCTCACTTTCTTTCTCCCACTTCGCACCAAGAGACAAACTAAACATATTAAAGCACACAAATGTAGGAACGAGTTAGAAATGTTGAGATATTCTGCTCCCTTTCTGAAAAGACACTGTTAGTACTGCGACACTGGGTCTGTGGAATTATGCTGTGCAGAGTGAAGAAAGAATATTGTCGGCAGCCAGGGTTACAAAAGAATGGATCGAAACAGTAGGAGGATTCAACTAGAAAAAGAACAGATCAAAAGATAAAAGGGAAGGTAACTTCATGGCCAATTCATGCAACAAACAGAGAATATTGGAAGTCAAGATCACTGGGTCTGCTTGACAAAGGGGAACTTGGAATGAGAGACAGAAACGCTAATTATAGCCGCTCAGCCCTTAGAAGAAACCGGAAAATGGCAAAAATTTAAAAAATCTCAGTCAGACAACAAATCTAGAATTTGGAGCAAACGAGAGGGAAGTATCAATTACATTTTCAGTGAGTGCAATATACCACCACAAAAGGAGTATAAACGCATTCATGATTATGTAAGCAAAAGTAAGCATTGAAATGAGCCAAGTGTGTAGCTTCAAAACAACAGAAAAGTGGTATGAATATGAACCAGAGCTTGTGATATAAAATAACAATTACAAGATCTTGTGGAATATCCTCATAAAAACCGACTATACCCTTGAAACAAGAAGACCGGATATGATCACAGAAAACAAAATAAACAGATCATAAATTTTTCAATTTTCTGTGATAGCAGAGTCGATACCAAAAAATTAAACAAATGAGAAATATAAGAATCTAGCCAGAGGACACTTCTGTCTGTGGAAGACCAAGACAACAATTATTCCTGTAGCAATCGGTGCATTTGGAACATTACCCAAAATGCTACATAAAATATTGTATGAGATTGAAACTGAAACTAGCATTGTCGACCTGCAGAAAAGTACCATCTTATATTCTGCAAGAATCCTGTTGAAATTTGAAGAGGCTTGTTGTTACCAGATCTCAAGATAAATTACCTGGTAACTAAATTAGCTCGTACTAGCATAATAATGATACTAACAATAATAATAATAATAGTTCAGGCACAACAACGATCATTTTGGGGGGAGGGAATTGGTCATGTATTTGATTTTATCCATGTATTTGATTGGTACCACACTTTATCGATTTCATTGGAAAGAAAAACAAAACTGATCTCGGCGGCGGATTTCACTGCAGAAGGTAAAGTGCTGGAAGAAAAACCTCAAATTAATGTTCTGGATGCTATAACAATTCTACTTGAAAAAATGTAATGATTCTGTTTCGACAGTTTTAAACCCAAAATTGTAAAGCAATAACACCAAAACAATAAAAAGGGATATAAAGAAAATTGAAGTAAAATTTCAATTGGAGTCAAGATGCATGTTTAATTAGTGAATCAAAGAATTAATTTATTCAAAAAATGGAAATGAGTCTGTTAATAGTTGATTCATCATTTTGTATGCGTGTGAGTGTGTTTGTGTGTGTGGTTGATTTTTTTTTTGTTTTTCAAGTGATGGTCATTAAGAATGGTAAATACTCTCACTTTTAATGTCATTTTCTTCATATATTTGGCATTAAAATATTAAGTCAGTTTTTTACACCAAAAGTCCAAACAACATTTAAAAAGAGACATGGAAATTGATAAAGAAACATAGCTCAAGCGAATGCAAAATATCCAGTTTTCGGTGGCACGACGACAGTGCTGATTAGAAATATTTGTTTCAAAACTGATTTTGCATTGAGAAAGTTATTGATTATATCTTTTAACACAAAAATCAAACTAACAAAAAGAAACGAAAAAAAAAAAAAGAGAAAAAAAAGTAAAAGAAAAAAAAAACAATGGAAAAAGAAAACCAAGTTAGAATTCTTTCTCGAAATATATTTTTCATTTGCGAGTTTTTGTTAACATTTATATTTTTCAGAATTTTTTTCATTTATTGTAACATCACTGGCTCATAATTTTCTATTTGTTGAATACAAGAATCACGTTATCACAGAGTTGATGACTTGTTGCCGAAATCCATTAAGACATCTTTTGCTCTCTATCCTTCTCTCTCTGTCTCTATCCTTCTCTCTCTGTCTCTATCCGTCTCTCTCTGTCTCTATCCTTCTCTCTCTGTCTCTATCCTTCTCTCTCTGTCTCTATCCTTCTCTCTCTGTCTCTATCCTTCTCTCTCTGTCTCTATCTCTTTCTCCAATGCCGAAGAACAAACATAAAACAAAACAAATTACATTTCAAACAGGTTAACAATTCAATGTATTAATAAGATTGTTGATTTATCATGTTTATTACAAGAGTTACTTACAACTTTGAGATTGAGGGCATTTTCACGAAATTTTCGTTTGTTGATCATTTAAGAGACATATAAATTTGAAGACACACGCAAAAACACACGTAGAATAATATTTATAAATACCCCCTCTCTCTCTCTCTCTC
>NC_068995.1:43847415-43848841 GCF_001194135.2 Octopus bimaculoides | reverse complement strand
ATATATATATATATATATATATATACATACATACGTACTAACATACATACAGAGAAAGTTGTGCAATTTATTGGGGAAGATTCTACTGAATAGTACTAACAAAATCTTGATTCTCTGGACAAGAGCAATCTATTCAAAACCTCTTCACATATTTCGGAACCTCGTGTACAAAAGAACGTATTTTGTAGCCATATTTATATTCCATTGGAATGTACAGAATACTCAAAACTAACCTAATTTAAAATCAAATTTAAAATTTCCGTGCCCTATCCTTGACCAGAATCACATAACCCCATATCTAGAAAGTGCAAAGAAACAATATTTACACTGGTTGATGGCATAAAATATTTGGTAATTTTTCATAATAATTGGTAAATCTCGCAGATTAAGAAAGTATTATTCTTAATTTTAACTGATAAACAAATATGCTTGAAAGTTCTTACGTGGTTCTTCTCAGGAAGAACCACGCAATTCAAATGGTGATCCCGTGGATTATAAATGAGGGCGATAATTAAAATACGTCCCCCAGTTTACAAATCCCCACAGTCCTTGGATAGCTTTAACATAATTCTTTTTGCCACAAGCATTCGGACCATCTGTATATTTGCCTCCCGCAGAGATATATTATTCTTGTTACGGTTCACGCATCAATTGCGTTAATCTCCACAGTTTGAGTGGAGTACAAAGGTCAGAGTTACTGCCGCTTGCTAACTCACTGACTCAGAAAGGCATGCATACATACATACATGCATTCATACATACATACATTACCTATATACGTATATATATATATATATATATATATATATATATATATATATATATATATATATATATATATATACTTAAATAATAGACACACACGCACACGAACACACACACACACATATACATATATTCCCTGTGTATGATGTTATAAACCAAGAATTACTTTGAAGTAAATATATCAATGGAATTAAGTAATAAATCATTTCTTTATAACTGTATAAGCTGTCATTGTTGACCAGACGCTTTCACACAATTAAAAGGCTTTTCATGATAATTACATGAATTTGTTTCAATACGACGGCCATATTTCTTTGAAAGATCGTCTACTGACAGCTATGGGTTCCTAGAAATGTTTGTGTTCGTGCGTTGCGTGTGTGTGGGTGTAAAATAGTAATTGGCGTGTAGCAGTACATCATCACCACGTCAGTGAACTTAGAGTCAAATTAAATACTGTATACAACTATTAACCAGGATGGTGTATAGGTTTCATGGCAGCGTTGTAGTTATGCTACATATTATACACATACATACATACATACATACATACATACAATATATATAGTGTGTTAAGCTATATTATGTGTGGGAAAGAGTTTGTGTATATACGCATAAAATATATTCATATATATATATATATATATATATATATATATATATA
>NC_068995.1:43844406-43847405 GCF_001194135.2 Octopus bimaculoides | reverse complement strand
TATATATATATATATATATATATATATATATATATGATTGCTTCATCTTGCCAGATGATAACCGTTCTATCCACACACAGTGCACCCCATCACATAGCATCTCATCAGGCAGCCCAATCCACTCCGTTGATGAACCCTCAGATGACTTTTAAGACCAGCTGCTGACTGATAGTCTTTAAAACACAAGTGACCTATATCACACAAGTTTCTTCTACATCGTTGCGCTATTCTATTGAATCTGGTTCTGAAGGAATGTTCTTGTGAACTAACATATGACTTTAAAGTCCAGATATTGTCTTACAAGTTTTGTGACATATGACACAAGTTGTAAGAGACGGTTGGGGTTCAAGATTATTACCCACCTAGCCATTTCGATTTTCATGTGATTTCATATGATTCACGTATCTTGCTTTTGATCACGATCACACACAATGCATATACAATATTCACTTTTGATTTCAGTTCCAGTTGTTCATTTCCGACGTATCTACGTTCAATTACAAGTACGTATATATATTGCAATTATATTTACATATATGTATTCACACATGCATATGTATATACATACACATTTTACACACTTAAGTAAAAAAATGGAAGTCTCTGATGAAATAAATATATCAACAGGAATGTTTGAAGCCGAAAGTCTAGTTCTACGAATAATCCATTATCCTAGGTTCTTCGTTGACGTTCTAAAGGTGTATGCCTAAAATATTTAGAATATTGAAAAGAAGCTGGATTTATTCGCGGCATTTTCCATTGGTGTAGAGATGGAAATAAGCCCAAAACACAACATTATTGGTGTCTCTGTCTACGCAACATGCGCTACCAATACTCAACCCGTTAATATTTAAACCGGCCATATCCGGCCAAATATTCTACCTCTTTTACGTTCAAACCAACCAGATGTGGCCTCTCACCCCTATCATACAATGTCATTCTAAAAAATAAATGATCACATCATCAAAGTCTCAATACTATGAGGTAAGCTTTATATTTAATAGAATAATCTAAATCCTAAGGAGTTAAGTTTTGATTAAAATATACCATTGAAAGATGCTGTGAACTTCGATAGTGTAACCCCAAAATATTGCACCAGACTTAAAAAAGATATGTTAGAATTTTTCTCTTACAACAAGGTAACAGCATTTGCCACAATCTTAATGATACCGACATCTATGATACTCGACTGCTTAATAAACCCTGTAATAAACCCTGTAACAGTGACATAAACGTACTCTATCGCAGTAGGAAAGAGAAGAGAACCGGCTTAAAGTGAATATAAACTTTGAGTGCTATGTGGTAGCACTCAGAAATCATCAGCTTAACAATAGCAGGAAAAATTAAATACATTAATCAAATGCTCAAAATGATGTGAATGACATCTTACGAGTTTGTAGTGAACTTCTCCCAATCAATCACCTCGAACGACTACCCATACTAATCCGTAATAACAGAATTGTAATATTTCAGCAATGATTTGGAAGAGAAACACTCTGGATACCACAAGCATGTTATCATGACTATGATTCTCGTAAACTTGAAAACGATAACAATATTAACACGAAATATAACCTTAATACGATTCGTGACCACTATTTCATGTCACATCTCAAATTGTAGTTTTTACAGTCCATCAGAAGATAATGGTCCCGAAATATCTCTTGAAGAAACGAGACAACGAAGCCATGAAGAGCATAGTACATGTAATCGCTAGCTGCAAAAAATATATCACGTAGCCTATTTTCCACTGCGACGTTATGTGGTTGTTTTCTATCAAAAATCTACGTTAGGATTAATATAAACGATACTTCTGGTATAGAATAATTACATTCATATCAACACAAGTAGTTGTGGTGGAACATTCCGTCATAACTTCTACTAAGAGCAACATAAAAGACATGACATAGTTATTGGAACATGCACGTTCATGAAAGTTAGTTGCATTGCAGATGTGAATATCTCTTCAGCAATTAGCCAGAAAGAGAATATCTATGGACAGCTACTTCGAAACTTTGAGCTGCATCTACCTTAGTTGTGTTAGTAAGAATCTAAATGACAATCTGGATAAGTTTAGAGTTTCAATCAGACAAAAAGATCTGCTAAATAATGATTTAGAGCTACAACTTGTAAGAGGAAAATTAAGTAACAAACGTTGTTATCTAAATTCTAGTGGCTGATCTTTATCTCTTTTCTAGAAAATGGTCCCTTCTCGGAAAAAATACTACTAAATGATAAATATAAAAATGTGAAGACATACATATACGCGCACGAAAACACACAAGTATTTACTCAGAAATATGATTATATATACGTGAATGTATGTTTGTGTGCGTGTGCGTTTCTTTTTTTCTACATATAATTAAAACATAATCAGTAGATATTCTGATATATTCTGTTATATTACATAACGTTTGAAACATATAGCAATACGTCCAAGCTAAGCTGACATAACATATGAAACTTAGATTATATTTATAAAACGAATGCACATCTGTAGCCTGAGAACAAAACATAAATATAATTTACATTAACATCATCGCATCATTGTTAAACAAAAAGCTAATATCTGAAATATCAAGGGTATTGTTTCCTCTACCTGCATTTAAAACTGACTTTAACGACTTCTATTTTTGTTTCCCCAAAAGTATTTATACATAACATCTTCCAGACTATACTATCCGCTTCACTGAGTTCACATACTCATAAAAACATCTATTCACAAAAATAACGCTGTCAATAACTTCATTAGCTTATAACAGAGTTCCGGGATGTACACCACCGATGATAAAAGCGAAAGAATAACAATAGTTGTGCTACAATGAAATCGTTTTAGCAGAGAGTCATATAAAAACAGATTGATCAGTGGAAGGAGATGGGGTGTCATTTGATTACCATTGGTGTTCAATGTAAGAGCTGGAATCATGCGTTATATAACAGTAATGCATTTGTGGATAGCACATAGTCGTTCCAAATATATATATATATATATATATATA
>NC_068995.1:43842657-43844179 GCF_001194135.2 Octopus bimaculoides | reverse complement strand
ATATATACATAATATATACATGCACATACATACATATACATACATATTTATATATGTATAAAATGAATGCATACACACGCCCGCTGGTAAATGTGTATATATATATGTGGATATGTAAAATTAACAACGAAAATAACAAGGAAGACAAAATAACAGGAAAGACAAAGTATAATTTTTACTTTGATGCTCAAGGAAAGAGAATCATGCAGAAGTGTCTTTGACGTTTCGGGCTTAGGATCTTCTTCAGATATACAGTCAAAAGGATTAATTAGGATTTACATTATAATTACGTGTAAGATGATACTAATAAAGAAATAAAACGCATTTAAAGTAGCAGGTAAGTATTAGAGCGAAATATGCGCTTCTGTTCACGTTCATTGCAGATTTCTTTTGTTATAATAGCATATCTATGTTAGATACTGAGGTGTAAAGTTATAAACCTAAATGATGGACATTGATATTCTACATCACAGAATATTACTGTACTCACAGACCATTAACCAGGTTGCACATGTATAATGATAGTCTTTTCTGCATAATAATATTCATTATATTATCATGAACTAAATTCAAATGAAATATAACAATAATTCCACGTCGTTTCTGCTACTTGCTTTGATTACTATAAAATCAAAAGCTTTCAGAGATATACTATCTACCATTTTACTCTTCACTCAGTGAAACATCGTGTTGGTAATAGCTACTTGGCTGGCACACAATATCTGAAGTGAAGTGCCTTGTCCAAGGAAACCACACGCCAGCCTGTCAGGGAATGTAAACCAAAACTTTCTATATTTGTCAGGTGAGCAATCCTAATAACAAGACCATGCACCTTCAAAGTTTATGCGTTGATACACAAACACACACACAAACACAGACACACACACATGCATGTTTATATATATATTTGCATATATACACTCATGGACACACACACATCTACATGCGCATGCAGTTGCATGTGTATACATACAGTTGAAACGCTCTGAGGAAGCTGTGCAATGTGATGCACAATCACTCAGCTCTTCATATAACAGAAAGAGCTGTAGGCCAATGTAGTAGGTTACGTTATTCGTATCATCTCAGTATTCCATAAACTCCTACTTCGCTCTGTATTCGCTACACACTTTATTCTGAAGCAAATGAATATTGGGTTCTGATATGTTATTAGTATCGCTACAAGTATCACTATATATATATAGATACATACATACACACACACATATATATGTAGCTATACATTTACGCATATGTAAACACACACATATATATGTGTATATATAGTGAGAATTTACAACAAAAAAAAACCCAAAAATAAAAGACGAAGCCGGGTGTGTAAACAACAACCAGATGTATTAGTTTAACGCTGGGGAAATGAGAAAGTCTTATACATTTCGAGCCTACGCTCTTCGACAGAACGGAACACTGAAATAAACAGGGATAGAAAATATAATAAAATAAAAATAATAAAAATAAAAAAAAGGTTTAGTGGCTGGCGATCTATCATGCCTGAATATATATA
>NC_068995.1:43841546-43842476 GCF_001194135.2 Octopus bimaculoides | reverse complement strand
TATATATATATATATATATATATATATATATATATATATATATATGCATGTTATGTGTGAGTGTGTGTTTGCTCGTGTGTGTGTGGGTAAACATATTTACTCTCTCTTGCTGGGTCCTGAGGAAGGACAGTCCCTATGGCATAGGTAGCGTAGGTAGTCGCTCCTTCTACGGTTGGGTCGATTACATTAATGTCCCTCTTGAATCTTTCTAAGTCAACAGCTCAAGGAAAGACTTAAGCAGAGAAGGGCACCAGAGGAATGACCTTCTTGCAAGGAAGTGTGCGTAGTGTTTAGCGTGGGGCCACGATGGGGGTTTGGACACAATAAAGATAATGAGAACAGGAAGGACAAATAGTGAAGAGATGGCACAAGTCCTGCCACCTCCGGAGAGTAAATGTTATTAGAGGGGCGATAAAAAGAAAGTGAGAGAAGACAAGATGCTTGCGTGCCAGAAGCATGCTGACAGACTAATCAGTCGGACAGCCTTTATCTTGATGTGATCTAGGATGTTTGTGTATGCAGCAGCAACATTGTACAGGGTGTGACAGCAATAACGTATTTTCGAGCACACCTGATCTTTGTAGAATGTTCACTAATTGTTGGAGCGAAAGTTATTCTGTGGTTGTGAGGAGAAAGGCCAGTCGTTGGCGCGATATTTTATGTATTTTAAGGATATACTTTAGTGAGAACCAAAATTTGCAGGTTGGTGCTGCAGATGATGTCTGTTATGACGATGTTTTCTGAAGTATGCACATACTTAACGCAAATACGCACTCACATACAAATAAATACGTAATGTACATATATAGGTGCATGTATATATGTATACATGCATACATACATAAATATATACATACATACGTATATATATATATATATATATATGCATACATACATACATACATATATATATATATATATATATATATA
>NC_068995.1:43836874-43841454 GCF_001194135.2 Octopus bimaculoides | reverse complement strand
TCCACTGGTAGTTGTATCAGTCACTGATAGAGAATGAGTTAATATATATTTAACTCCATAAATAAATATTTTCAATATTAAAAAAAGAATGCGTAATATTTTTTCTTAAATGTTCTTTTATCAATGTTGTGCGCAGTATTTATTTCTGCTTTTTCTATTTTATTCTGAAACAAAGATAGAATGGCTCTAAGACCACACAGATAAGCGACAAGTAACATTCAAAGTTAATGGTTCATAAGTGAAAAACACAGAAAAAAAAAAAACGAAATTTACTCATTGTTCTCTCGTTTGAAACCAATTCAGACGCCCAACACCTCCTCTTGTTTCGTGAATTAATACTATTAATTTACTGAGCATAATTAATCTACATTGATGATTTTAAAACAATGTCTGGAAAATTTACACATAAGTTGTGCAGCTTTCGTTGTTGGCTCTTCCATTGCCCGTCACAATGGTGTATCGACCTTGGGAGGAATTATTCAGTGCTTGGAATATTTTATTTGGAAAGAAAGTCATAAATGTCTTGCGAAATTGTGGACCGGTGAGGCAATATACAAAAAAGTAGCAGGAATAATGCGAGAAACAGATGCCCTCAATACATCGACGGGTTATCATGAAAGTGAAAAAGCGATTCCATTGCGGATCAGCACGTATTTCATCATCTGTCATAAAACCATTACCATGTTCGAAGTTTGTGGCTATAACGAAGACTAATGCAACCGGCAAGGTAGTGAAAATCAAATAGAAGGAAACCGAAAGTAAAGTGATGGTTGACGCAGCGTTATTACTTCCGGATGAAGTTTGGTGGGGAAGTTGTATTGCATTTGCTTTCGTAATCTTACGTATCTCGCAAATGACAAGGATATTGAATATTAACACACAGATTGGTACACCACCGAATATTGACATTTCGCTCAACCAGTTCCAAACTTCTGTGAAGCTGTAAGGTGTGACATTGGTGTCCCTGTAGGTGCACACTTTGTGTGTTTCATCATAATTCCAGATATAGATTTGTGCTGAAGCCAGCGAAGAGCTCAGAAATATTAATCCACAAACTACGTAGATTGCCCGTTTCACTGTACAAAACCTCTCTTTGTGAAATGGCTTACAGACGGCAATCCATCTTTCTACCGTGAAACCAAGAACAATTATCGGTGCCAGGTATTGCGGTATCATGTATATAAAATTGTACAGTTCGCAGATACCAGCGTGAGCGACTGTAGATATACCCCAGGCTATTTGAAGTTCGTTGATGAAATGCAACCAAAGAAACATAAAGTCTGTTATCGATAATGCTGCGAGGTATATAGCCGAAGAATTATTGCGCCGAATACGATGGTTTAGCCATATGAATGCTGAGATGGGATTTGTAAAAAGGCCAATGATGTGCCAAACTGCGTTGACATAGCGGTCTATATAGAGAGCTGATGGACAGAATTCTTTGAAAAGTCCCATTGGCCAGGAATGGCGTTCAAAGACGCTTGTAATGTTCTCTGGAAAAGTCTCATTGTCGTTCATTGTAATTTGTTGCTGCTGCCGTTATTAATATCTCCTCTCAATTTTACTTGTTTACCTGTGAATGTAATGATAAAGAAAAATAGTCTGTTATGAAAAAGCAACGTTATTGTCAAATATATGATAAATCAGATATGATTAAACATAATCATAAATTATGATAAATATTTAAATATGATAATATATAAACATAATAAGCAAACATAATCACATAAAATCATATATAATCATATATAATCATATATTATCATATATTACCATACGTAATCGTATATACTAATCTCAGATACCATGCACAGTCGGGAAGATTATAATATTCCTTTCACTAAACACATAGTTGTTATTACGTTAATCTATTTGTTAATGGCATTATTATCATGTGGACGGACATTATGCGACCTGTGAATTGTTTAAACTACTTACTCTGTGACGCAACGCTTTTTGGAAAACAAAATAATAACTGTCATCCCGAGTTTTCTTCAAAACGGTATTTAGCAAAGTGTATTTATGTCACAGCAAGTTGTTTCTCGGACTCATTTTATAATATCTACGAAGAGACTACTTAATGTTAACAAATACACTTCATAGACTTCCAATGCAGTTTTCAAGTCACAAATACGGGTAAAATGGTCACTAAAAGAATGAGGTTTTCAAGATTATAAACAGTACAAATATTTACTGGAGACAAATGTACTGATCCCAATAAATCATACAGAATTATCTGGTTATCATTTAATAATACTTTTGTTTCCAGTGGTCCCTATCTTCGAATCTACCTATCTTCAATGATGTAATACAACAGGTTACTGTAGTGAAAGAAATTGGTTCATTACTCATTCATTACTCATTCATTACTCATTCTCGTCTTCTATTTCTCTAAATCAATAAATACCTTAACTAATAGTATCCGCGCATTCCTTTCTATAATCTTTGACACTTTCTGTATCGTAGTTGACTTCATTTTTCACCTCCAACTATTAACATCGAACCGTTTAAACCAAATCAAACATGTCTAACTACCTACTTTTGTCTATATCGTAGTATACAACTTTATAAAATGTTATAAGCATCAATAATTTATCTCCAATCTTTAGGGAGTAAAGTGCCACTGATATCGGCGAATCTAGTAATTGACAGTAATTCTTTGCAATAAAAAGACCATTGTTTTCATGGTGAGTCCCATAATCCTATTCAGTATCATTGAGAAATTTCTTCAGCGATAGTAAAGACTAGTGATTTGGCGTAGATCTTTGGTAAAATAACTTCCAAAAAAAAAAAAAAAAAAAAAAATAACGAAGTATCAAACCAGACTCTCTTTAGTAAATATTCATCATGGTTAAGTGAACTGAGATGCATTGGATTAGCGGTTTCAGTGTTATTCTGAAACCCATTATAAAGATGAACAATGTATCGAAATTCTGAAACCTTTGAACTGTAAATCCGATATTCTTACGGGGATTAGAGCACGCTCTATGATTTTGTTGTGCTTCTATATAAATAATTATCTTGAGATTTACCTATCTTCAAGGATGTAATACAACATTTAAAGATAATGAAGCAATGATCAATTAATCTATATTTCTGCAGGTGGTAGGAATGAGAGAAATTGATCCATATTTCGTGCTTTTAGAATGATAAATGCGCCAATTGAAACTCGAGTATGTTTCTCATAAATACACTATGCTCAAAGAAGGAGAAAATATAAGTGCCTAACACTTAATTATGTTTGCAATAAATACAGCTTTCAAACACGCAAAAAACGATCGAGACTAACAACCCGTTAATTGCTAGTCTCATTCGTACCACTAATTCTACCCCAAGAAAGGAACAGTGCATTTAGCATAAAAAGCTTTAATAAATAAATAAGAGGAGCATACCATATTAGCAGAGACTCATACTTCCACGTCATCAGAAAGATTCCATCGATTCATAGATATATGTGAATGTAGAAAACTGTTAATATTGCTGTTAGCTGAAGCAAGGCAATGAAACTCAATGTTCTTGGATTATGTGTACTGTACTTAGTATTCGCTGATTGCCGTTGACTTCTGTTGGCCTCCGTAATAGTTCTGCACCAAATTCTGGTAAAAATATACACAAGAGAAATAGATATTTCTGTCTATGAATATATTATCAGATATAACTGAAAGCTAGATGTAGAATGTACATAGAAAAATGAATAAATAAACTATCATCATCATCATGATCATCATCATCATCATGATCATCATCATCATCTGTTTCCAGCCTGGCCACGCACCAATATCTGAAATTAATATTAATATTTCTAAATGAGGTTTGGCAGGGCCATGATCTTCGCTGTTCCTGAATCGCATGGGTATTCTATGGTATTCCGCTTCGTGGCGAAATAGTCAGGGCTGGATAAAGGAGGTGAAAGATCCGATATAAGGAAAGGAAGAGATAAATGAGTGGTGGACGGGCTGCGTGATTGTATAGTCCAGAGTAACGAAAGAAAAGATAGGGAGATAGTGTCTGTGAACCAGAGATATAGGAGGTTGGTCAGGGAATCATGCACATTCAGTTGTTTGATTTCTTAGTTTTACATTATATGTGAAAGGGTTTCGATGATCTTTACTTCTTGCTGATGAGTTTCAAAATTATTAGGCCAATGTTTGCAGGAAAATGTGAACACAGATATAACA
The DNA here is from genome assembly GCF_001194135.2 of Octopus bimaculoides. Taxonomy (NCBI): domain Eukaryota; kingdom Metazoa; phylum Mollusca; class Cephalopoda; order Octopoda; family Octopodidae; genus Octopus; species Octopus bimaculoides. Next base: position 43,837,276 of record NC_068995.1, on the reverse strand, counting down.
TTTTGAACGATAGACATTTAAGAATAGAAATAAAGTAATAAATAAATATTTCACATAACACTTGAAATAGAACGAAATTTCAGCAACGGCGGGATGAGTGCTGATTTACAGGAATAATTATTATGGTATTTTAACATCAAACAGATATTTTTTAACGTTTATAAAGTTCAATTAGTGCTTTCATACGTTCGTAGTAAACATTAAATTTCAAAATGTATTTAACTAACAGTTGAGTTTTTGACAACTGTAGTAGGTCTTAGAAAGTTCCGACAAGATGAAATTTTGGAATAACGTTTTGACCAATCCGCATGAAACTAAAACGGTTATTTCAATGAACGTATGAAAGCGCTAATTGAATTTTATGAACATATATATATATATATATATATATATATATATATA
>NC_068995.1:43826426-43836439 GCF_001194135.2 Octopus bimaculoides | reverse complement strand
GATCTGGAGCCCATCGTGTGTGTGTGTGTGTGTGTATGTATGTATAAAGTTATATAAATGGAGAGATAGATAAAGACGGAAAAAAGAGGTTAGGACGTCTTTAGTGACTGGTCATAAAATGTATATTTGCATGTGTGGACAAGCATGTAAAAATAAATATAAATACATACATATATAGATACACACATAGACACATGAACACACGCAAATAGACTCGCCTGCAGATATAAACCTATTACTTTCTTGGTTATTTGCAATTTGCATAATGTTTGATCTGGATTTCAGCGCAGCTGTACGTAAATTCTTCAGAGGATAAAATGCAATGGAAACAGATGTTAAGTTGGAAAGGGTTGTTTAGGATCAGATTATGCTCTGCCTTTGTTGTTAATCTCTGCTGAGGAAAGAAGGATGAGAATCTATTTGGTTAATATAGGAGGATATTTCCCTTCTACAGTCACAACCACAAAGACATGCAAACATATGTACACGCGCACATACACACACAGAGACAAAGACACACAAATTCACATTGTAAGTAGGGATATATCCAAATCTCTCTCTCTATGTATGTATGTATGTATGTATGTATGTATCTATCTATCTATCTATCTATCTATCTATATAGAGATATATAACTTCACATCCACATGTATATATGTGTGTGTGTGTATTTATATATATATATATGTATAGAAATATATACAGATACATACACACACACACACATACGTATTCAAATACAAATAACTACATGCCTCTTTGTACACTCTCACACACCTACACACATACATATATGCATGCATATATATTATCATATGTATATATATATATGGATATATATATATATATATATATATATAACTCTATGAGTATAAATCTTTACACATGCAACCACACGTATCTCAGGTACATATATGCATATAAAGGTAAGCTGTATGTACACATAAGAATGTACACTTGCGTGAGTCCTCATAATCAGAAGTACAAGTAAAAGCAATCGTAACAAGTTTAAGACCAGCAAGACATTACTACACGTATTTCTGCATTCACGCATACCGACACCTGTACATACATATATATGATATTATATTGACATATTTTAGTAGTCTTCTACACAGGATATCTGGAGTGACATGTCCACGCATATCACAACAGAATAGAAATATGGCTATAGATATTAATGCTGGCAGAAAATAGCCGTTAGATTTCTAAGTAAATAATTCTATTTTATCTTGCATGAATTACTTCCTTCTCTGATCTCAACAAGGTGGAAGAAAGAATACTCAAATACCAGAAGCAGAGTAATTTGCTTTATTTAAAAGCAGCAGGAATATAACAAAAGCAGTTACTCGGAGTTTCACGTTCCCGTTCATTGGACAGTTTACGATTGCTAACAAAACTGTCCGATGAACGGGAACGTGGAACTCACACACACATACACTCGCACGAACACAGGCACCCCCGCACCTACACACACACGCATACACATGCTTACATCTCAATATGTTATGAATGCGTTTCCGTTTAAACGTATACAATACGATGAAAACATGTCAATATTTGTTAAGAGAAATATATGACTCGCTACCCAAGCGTCGCGTTCCTGCTTTATCTTGCAGCTGGTACTGACTCTATTTCACAGTCTCTTTTCTGCACTGGAATTATGCACTTAAAGTGAGCAACGATATTCCTCAGTGAATAATTTATTTCAAACATGTATATAAGGAAAGGGAAACAAAAATATCAACCTACCCTGTATGTGAAAAACACGATCGATTAGAAACAAATGAATAATTAAGAATATTATAAGGGTAAAGATAAACATAAGAAATGCCAGATGAATAAACGTAAAGAAACACGCCCCTGTTTAGAAACCTAATCAGTTTATGAATAATATATAATTACTTCAGTTGAATATTCACGATACAGAATAAATACTTAGGGAAATACAAAAGAAGAAATAAAGAAAAGGCTTTCGTTTGAGAAAGGTGTATTATGTATAGATAATAACGATAGGGAGAGAGTTCTACTAGGGGAGAGAAATCTACGGAGTTGAATTTAGTATTCAGTGTGTGTGATAATTACAAATGTTTGAAATGATCAAGAGGCGGGGTTTTTTTTCATTTTGTTTTGTAATAGTTGAAAACTTTGTGTTGCTTGTTAGGTGTATTTCAGGGAAATGTAACTGTTGTGTAAAGTTACGATGGCAGTTTAAGGAGTACAAATACATATAATATGTGAAATAAAAACAGTGCTAAAATTGGGAAAATGGACCAATCGATTATATTATACTCAGTTCTTGACTTTTGCTTTATTTTAAACATCCCCGAAAAGATAAAAGCGTAGGAGTGGCTGTGTGGTAAGTAGCTTGTTTACCAACCACATGGTTCCGGGTTCAGTTCAATGCGTGGCACATTGGGCAAGTGTCTTCTACTATAGCCTCGGGCTATAGTGGATTTGGTAGACGGAAACTGAAAGAAGCCCGTCGTATATATGTATATATGTATCTATCTATCTATCTATATATATATATATATATATATATATATATATATATATGTGTGTGTGTGTGTGTGTGTGTGTGTGTATAACCTGAATGATGGGGCCAAACGTCTTATTAATTATCGCAACTATAACAGTAAAATGATCAATGGAACCTGTTTTGTTATATAATGCATATTTTAACACTGACGCACTGATCTTAAACCAAACTATTCGTATGCTTGTAACAACCAGATCTAAACATAACTTTGAAAAACAACACACTAAATTCAAAGAGAAAAATTATGGAAATCAATAAACGAGAAATAAAAGGGGAATAAAGAGAGAATGTATGGAAAATCGAATTAGAATTCTTATCTGAAAAAAATATACAACGATTTCTGATTTAGGCTCACGGTCAACAATTGTGAATGGGTGGGGTTTATTGGTATCATCAACTCCGGCACTTGCCTGTTATGTAATTTTATCGACCTCGAAGGGTTGAAAGGCATAGATGACCTCGACCAAATTTTAACTCGTAATGTAAAGAATCAGAACAAATACTGCAAAATATTTTCATGACACTCTAACGCTTCTATTAGCTTCCTTACATTATATATAAAAAAATATATATGTAAGGATATTACCAGAAACGAACACCGAATAAATGACGAAAGAAAGACCCTCTGGGAAAATAAATCTTTGAGACAAACTTAACACATGCAAACAAAAATGGTAAAAGACAAAGAACAAGCCAATCCTTGGATCATGTATAAAATATATTCACAAACATACGATAAATCAAAACAGCATAAAAAAAATAATAACCATGGGGAAGTGAAAAAGACTGAAGAACAAGGAATTCAAAGTATGGGAATCTTGAATACGATAATCTAAAAAGGAAGCCATTGCAAAAAAAATAAAAATAAAATAATTCCTTTGAGATCAACGAAAATATATCCGAAGGATCAACCTCAACGTTGAAATAACAATAGAAAAGCAAGCATGGCTATGGCAGATATATTGGGAAAACGCAATTCATAAATGCATATATAAATACGTGCATGCACGCATATATACTTACATACATACATACACATGCATACACACACATCCTTAGGTTAATCGAAATAATATATGCAGTAACCACTGTTGTTACAAGGGAAATAGCTACTTGCCAATGAGTACCAAGAGGAAATAATATTGAAATATCGAAATCCAAATAAATATAGAAAATTAACAAACAGAAAACAAAAAACTAAAATAAGAGAAAGAAGTCTCTCAATCCTTAATGAAATAAGAAAGGAAAAGACGCGACTGAAAACAAAAAAATAAACAAAACATGGGAACCTAATGCTAAAACAAGAAGACAACATGACAAATAAAAGAGGTAAAACATGAAGTATTCGAATGCGAAGAACGCTTTATACTTAATATACTCACTTAATCGGATTAAATCCGTCCGTATGAAAGAGAAAATGATTCTCTGTTTTAATCCCGAGTGATTTTATCCAGAAGTGGGTAAAAAACATAGGACTAATGGTGAGAGAATTAGAAATATCCTAGGGATAATGAACAGTGAAGGAACCAACATAAAGAACACAAAATCTAAAGAGTGGTGGGAAACTATAGCAGTAAAATGAACCTGTAAATAAAATTTACAAATAACGTAGGCTACTGGTCTATCATAAGACCTTAAATCCCAATATCCGCTTAAAATATTTGGTAGCGTCACATCAGATATTTTTAATAAGAAACAGTGGTAGTTGCAGGCAACCTTGACTGGATCATTGATGGACAGAGCATTTTACTCAATCAATACTAAAGAAACAGCAAGCACCAGAGCATTAGATAATCCGTAATAAAGATATGTTGTGGCATTTATTAGTGATAGTGGTGCAAAAGAGATAAAAGTTCATATAGGTATACAAATCAATTACTGATTTTTAAACCTATATGAGTTATCGATTTTTACACTAAAAGAGCCATAATCGAAGCGTGTAGCAGGAGAAAAAAATATTAACAGTTATTAACATATACGTTCATCTTAAATCAGGGTTCAAATGTTGTGGTAGTTCCCACAACTATCTCCTGTATAAAGAAACCTAGAATTTTTTACTGGAGAAATTGCTACAAGTCTTCGAACGAAAACAGCAAGAAAATATTGAAGTGAAGGAAATTAATGGCAATCATCTAATGTTAGGTAAGAGAGATATTAGATTTAGACAATACACAGATTCCCAAGATAAAGAAATATTATAGATGCATTAGATTAATTTTTAAAACGTATCAAAGTGTAAAATATAAAGTAATAGGCACTGATACTTTAGCTGTTCCGATAAAAAGTTATAGTCGTAATATTCTGAGTCACTAGATAAAGTAGCGAAACTAAAAATACAGCAAGAAAAATAATGACAGTATTTAGAATACACCACCCAATATCTGAAATGGAAAGACTATATTAACCATAGATACAGAGACATAATTGGTTTAATAATCTAGAAAACAATCATGAAATGTCTGTTACTAAGGGAAAACGTTTTGTAGGTATTCATACAACTTGTTACAAAGTAACTGTAAAAAAGATATAAAACACGAGTACAAATGCAAGCAGCAGCAAAATACGACAATGTAAAAAACAAAAAAAAAACAAAAATAGAAAATTTCTGCTTGTTAACTTCTACAAGGAAGTTAACAAATATAAAACAGGATTTTATATGAAAGCTGGATTTTTGAAAAAAAGGGATATAAGAATGGTGAAACGGTAAACAAATATAAACTCAATTGATGTTACATTCTGTTATGCTAAACAAAATGTTAATAAACTCACAACTGAGCGAGCTTTTATTGCAACACAAATCGGAAGCTCTTTCTCCAGAAACTATGAAAAATGTGTAGTGAACCTCTGACCACTTTGTTTTCGTTTGTCCAATTTTGGCCAAAAAGTGCAGGATCAGCAGGAATGATGGCGTGAGGTCTTTGATACTTTAGCCGTTCTGACAGAAATATGAAAGGAGACACTATAACCGTAAACCATGAAAATGGATACAGAAGAAAAGACGAACCATAATCTACAGTAGGCAATCGTCTAGTGATATGTATTGAGGTCTAACGATATATATTGTGGTTCAAAACCAGAAAACCAGAATAGGAAGGTCCTCTTTATCGAGGTATAGAACCATTTTGTCAAGATGACAAATTAATTTAGAGAATTTATCCAGATATTTAAAGATCTACAAATAGAGATAAGAAAAATGTGGAAATTGATAACAGAAACAATCAAGTTCTTCGGAAAGGATTAAGGATATGTAAATATATGCATAATCAAAACCTTGGGAAATTGATAGAAAATTGTATTATGAGTCACTTCACATACGCTACATAGAGTACAGTTAATAACAATAGGGAGCACAAAGCCCAGATAAAAACCTGCACGTATTCATCCATGGCTGATATACCTGCCCTCGAGAATGTTGTGGAAGTAGCACACAATAAAACAAGGACCACTGAAAAGCTTTGCCTTAGAATAAGAAACCGTGAAACCAAAAATTCTACAGGAAATCTTTTAAACAATTTCAAATATAAAGAAATCAAAATATCTGCTGATTTTACTATTTCCCGTAAAACTGTTTCTTTACATTCTTTTTTAAGAACTCTAACGAGGATTGCTTCGTTATTTTTATTCAAACGTTTTATTTTGATACTTTTTCTTTTGCATATTACACCTGCCTTTTCTTTCTATTCGTCTCTATCACTAATATTCTTTAAAAAATAATAGAGTCTGAGGAATGGTAAAGAAAATTCTTTCATTTACCATTCCTTTCTTTTTTATTCTGAAAAAGACGTGTACGAAAAATTTATGTTCAATGATATTGGTCTCATACATTTTGTTTTTTGAAAACTGTTTTCTGATTTAACGCTTCGCATATTTTCTTTTTTATCAAAAGTTCTAAAAAAAGATTAAGAATACATGATTAAGCAAAAAAATACTATACTGAATTTGGCGAAAAAAAAAAAAAAGAAAAGAAAAAGAAAATACGTTTCTTTCAGGAAAGTTGCGAAACTGTTTCGAAAACTTGGTGGAATTTTATTTGTTGTTTTTCTTCTTTATATGGCATTTTCCGAATGGACAGCGGAGATGAGATATTGTTGAGGAATGTAAATATTCTGACATTATGATCATCAACATCACTACCTCTATCATCATCATCATCATCATCATCATCATCATCATCATCATCATCACCACCTCCATCATCATCATCATCATCATCATCATCATCATCATCATCATCATCATCATCATCATCATCATCATCATCATTTCCATTCGATGTAGCAGAAGCACAATTAGTAACCTCATTATTGTGGACAAAATAGAGAAATAAATTGAATGGAATCGACTTAATTAATTTATACGAATTCCATGAAAAATTCAGTCAATTGTTCATCAAAACATTAATCACGTGCCCGAGAGGTAAAGTTGGTAGCTTGATGATTAATTGGCGAAAACGTTCTTGCCTATACAGAGGTCGAGAACGATAGGTAATATTTGTCGTGCAATGCAATAGGTTCTGTGTTCCTATTTCGGCTTTGTACTAATATTTTCTCAACCTTAATCTCATCGAAATTGTTGTATATCAACGAGTGAAAGGATTAGCTTCGATTACCTGAGATTAGCTTCGAAATATCATTGTAGTTACTGAAATCGATTTATTGAAGAAATTAGTTACGGGTATCAGTGCATTACGAATTAATTCTTGGCATGAGACGTAATCAAATATGTGAATAAACTTGGATTTCATGGTTTGATATGCATGTCTTCACAACTAGATCTTCCCAACGTTTACCGCTTAATCTCTCCTCTTAACCGATTTCAGATACGAAGTACGCTTTCCACTTACTCAAACAAAGACAGGGAGCTCTACCGTTATTGCCTGGAGGATCATTAGAGCATTACTCACCAGGCAGTGTTTATTGATTCATGTTTAACCATGAAAACCTGAACTGCTAAGTTTGTGTAATTTGAAAGCCTGGAAGCCTGGCAAAGTTATTGCAAGAGAAAAGCGAACGTCAGCAATAAACGAAACAGTGTGACGTGTTTGTGAAACTTGTGTGAAAAACTTTAAGAACCATAAAAATATTGAATCTTGATATCGCCAAAATTTGAGCGTAGATCAAAATTGTTGTCTCGATTCTATCCTTACTCAGAAGCCCCACATATATAATACATGATGATTTCAGCAAAAATGTTCGACACGTCTCATAGTGTGCTGTATATAGGCAAATGGAAAAACTACGTTGAGAGAATTTGGGTGTTAAACGTTGTTCTGTAGACTCACTCTGTTATCTTTTATCACTTACTTGTTCCACTTATTAGACTGCGGTCGAGCTTGGCCACTGCCTTTAGTCAAATGAATCGACCCCAGCGCTTATTTTCTATAGCCTGGTACTCATTCTATCGGTCGCTTTTACCGAATAGCCGAGCTGCAGAGACGTGTATACAGTAGCACTCGTTGTCAAGCGGTGGTGGTAGAGAAACACAGACACAGACACACAGACACACAGACACACAGACACACAGACCCCCCCCCCGCACGCACACAAATATATACAACGGGCTTCTTTCAGTTTCTGCCTACTAAATCCACTCTCAAGTTTTTGGTCGGCCCGAGGCTACAGCAGTAGACACTTGACTAAGGTGCCATAGAGTGGGGCTGAAACCTGAACCATGCGGTTGGAAAGACAACTTCTTTATTTCATTATTTCATAAACTTTGCCATGAAGGCACTACATAGAGGGGACAAACAAATACAAACAGACATAAAGACAACTTCTTACCACACAGTTACATCTGCTGTTCGTTTGCCGATGTAGCATTCAACGGAATCGGAATTGGCCAATTATAAAGTGAGATTTTTCAAATTCTAATTTCGAGAACGTCTTTAATTTTTTCCCCCGTCGTTTGTTGGCCGTAATTAAAAGACAATCACAATCCATTAAAGTGGACTACTTTAATGAAGAATGTTGATTTAAATTTATTGAATTTTTCTAACTTCTCGATAATATAAATTGTTCACATCAGAAATTTACTGCATTTATCATGAGATTGTTTTATATGCATGCCTCCTCAATCAATATATGCTTACTAGATTAATATAAAAGTCTAGACTGAAAGGAAACACAGAAGAGAAGAAAAATATTATTTTGTTGAAATTCTTAGCTAATTAGATAAAGACAATCACAACGAAAGTGACTTTTCATATAATTAATAGAATGTTTCTCTCTTAAGTATACTTATATTCCTTACTTCATCACAGCTGTGGCTTGTTGTGACTTTATAAGAGACAGAAACTATTATATAAAATTAAATGTTTACAAAATATCTCGACGTCGATATATTACAGTGTTAACTGGGTGTAGCTATCAATTGAAGCTATAGCACTGTTGGCTATCAAATATAATCGACACTCCAATATATCTAGTGGTAATCAATTATAACTAGAAATTGTGCATCATTAGAGACTGCCAAACTGTTGTTTCGACTATCGACTATCACATTTAACAAAGTATTATCTAAAATCTCTAAAGACTATCACATATAACTAACGACTGTTTATAAATAAAGACAAATTCCTTTAAGTAGATTGATGATGTCGCAACCCGTTACGTATTTCACTAGATGTCTCTTTTAACCCCGGAAACAATATGGAGATCCGCAGAAAGATAATGAGGTATACATATGTTCGATAGCGAAAATGAACGTGGAATAGTAAACTAAATCATATCGAACAAGAGCATCGGAATGAAATCCCGCCCATGTGGTTTGCTGACCTTAGGTGGGTGTAAAATGGTATGATTTTAAATATTCATTTAGGGTTATTTGAGGGGAAATGACTTAGTGGTTAGGGTCCTGCACTTACGACATTGCGTTTCTGAGCGAAAAACTTTATCTCACGTTGCACTGCGATCACTTCGACACATGACGCGCGGCGCACCGAGCACCGGTTCGAGCAACGTCGATTTGATGGACAGAGTGAGCTAATGTACAACATGCAAATTCAGCAAAAGGTAAACGCTCATACGTTGTCTTTGACAGGAGAGTCCATCATAGGGTATTTATCTCGAGTTCAGAATATCTATGCAGTCAATATGAATACATACACATACACACTACAACAGAAATAGCACCTTTTAACAAACGGGTAACAATCAACGTCTTCTATACAAGTTGTTTATAACTCAACCCTTATACACTATTAGTCATAGCTTTGCGTTCTTCGAGATCTACCATCACTAGATAGAATTATTTCACGTCCTATCGGAGTTTATAAAATCTCATGAGGCTAATAATAATAATAATAATAATAATAATAATAATATATATATATATATATATATATATATATATATATATGCACACACACACACACACACACACACCAGCACACACAATCACACTTACACAGGCACTGCATACTCTTAAGTGTGTTTATCCGTGCGTGTACGTGTATGTACATGGTTGTATATAT
>NC_068995.1:43820699-43826154 GCF_001194135.2 Octopus bimaculoides | reverse complement strand
ATATGCTACCACTCATATAGAGGAGAGTGCTTGTACATATACCACGTATTTAGAAGTACAGGTGAATACATGTTTACATATATACACACAATTCTACTATTGCAGTAATCATATATGAATACAGGCATTCATATATGTATGTGTATGATTTTAACAAAAGCTATATACTCATACGGAAAAAAAGATAGTCAAATATACTAATCTTTTTACATTTATATATGTGTGTATATTCCGTGCATGTATATATCCATAAATGTATGTATATATACGCTTAGTTCAACCACAAAAAACATGTACACACCCCTTCGTGTATGAACACATAAATATTTTGACAGATGTATACCGCCGTATATAAATGCACATAGAAACACACACTTATACATATGCACATAGAAACACACACACATACACATGCACACACGCACAGACACGCATTCTTGTGTATAAACAAGAGGATGTGTAAGTATTTATATTTTCGAAAATAATTGTTTTTCAAAGCAAAAAAGTATAACTCAAAATAGAAATTAATCATATGTGTATATATATGCTTCTATTATATATATAAAGTGAGGGAGAAAAAGGGCTAAATTGTTGAGCAAATATTATAAGAGAGAAGAAGATAATTGAGCATTCACCTTTATAAAAATATTGATTATGCGCATATGTCTATATACATTGAAAGGCGTAGGAGTGGCTGTGTGGTAAGTAGCTCGCTTACCAATCACATGGTTCCGGGTTAATTCCCACTGTGTGACAGCTTGGGCAAGTGTCTTCTACTATAGCCTCGGGCCGACCGAAGCCTTGTGAGTATATTTGGTTGACGGAAATTGAAAGAAGCCTGTCGTATATATGTATATATATATGTATGTGTGTGTATATGTTTGTGTGTCTGTGTTTGTCCCACCAACGTCGCTTTACAAACGATGGTGGTGTGTTTAGGTCTCCGTAATTTAGCGGTTCGGCAAAAGAGACCGGTAGAATAAGTACTAGGGTTACAAAGAATAAGTCCTTGGGTCGACTTGCTCGACTAAAGGCGGTGCTCCAGCATGGCCGCAGTCAAATGACTGAAACAAGTAAAAGAGTAAAGAGTAAAAAGAGTATATGTATGTATATATACACATACACATATTTACATACGTACATACACACACACGCGCGCACACACACAAACATACACACACACACGCACAAACATACACTGACACACACACATACATGTTACACTTATTTGTAAGTTCTATAATTTTTGTTTCCATGACCTTTTTTTTATCATTCCTAACGCACCTATTACCATATGGCGAGTTCGTGTCCCCTGTCCCAATGAGAGGAGTGTATCTATTTCCAAGTCTTATATTTAGATAATTTCTCTATCTCTTGGATCGATGTTATCACATAACCTCTCCTTTACAATCGCTGACTTTGTATCTAAATTAGAGACATTATTACCTATTGACTATGTTTATTTTCAATAAATTGCCATATCATTCTTTAGAAACCAATAACTTATTTAATGTCCTATTTTTTAATTAATTATACGAAAGAACAGGTTAATGTGCTTTAATTTAATTTAATTTTATTTTGTTAACCAACTTGAAGAATATAAAACAAAAACTACGTTCAACGTTGTGCTTGATTATCATCATTGGATGTTTCTGTTCCGGAAAAAGGCAAGAAATGATAAATGATGAAATATATAATGCATTAAAATATGCATTGAAATAGAAGCAAATAAAATTTTGTCATTAATTTTATGTGATAATTTAATTCGTTTCAATTAATGAGACGTAGCTTTAATTAGGTTATTCTTATCTCTTGCAAATATAATTTGTTAGAAGCAGTCGAGAAGCCAATTTAAACATATATGACAACAAAGGAACAATGTCGATGTATTTACTGAAATAATACACGTACATATACCATTAAATAATATACCTTGGAGATTGTGACTAGTTAAACGTAATTTGATGTCGTTGATAATAATAAAAAGGTGTTGATTAGATTGAGAACAAATTCATGTATGTTTGCAGTGTGTAAATATTAACTGAAAGACATACTGCTGGAGTTTCTGGATGTGGCTCAGATTATACATTTTTTTAGATGTTCACAAACCGTAAAAATTTCTAAGATCAACTTGCTATACAAATAGATATTAATTAGTAACGATTAAGATCAACTTGTATGAGATATTTCAGAGTAGTCAATGGCGTGAATAAAGACGACAATGAGAAATAAATGTCTAGGTGTTTCCGAAATTCTGCAAATTTTAGGGCCACACATTTCACTCACAAATAATTTGTCACTCAAATCACACCGAAAACGAACGGAATCTAAACCAGCGTAACTATATTCCCTTTAACCAAACGTCCTTCAACCATACTTAAAGGAAAATATTAGCAAATATCACTATCTTTTAAACTTGTACGTAACAATTCGTTTATGTTTTGGCACAATGCCAGCAATTTTGTGATCAACTGGTACTTATTTTATCGACCTAGAAAGGATGAAATGCAAAGTCAATCTCGGCCAGGTGTGAACTCACATGAAGACAAATATAAATCTGCTAATAAATGGTTTCACTTTCTACCCATCGGAAACCCCTTAAATTGTCTAAAAATATTTTCAGTTAATGTAATGTATGTGTTATTAACAATAAATATGTCCATCCTCTTTCGTTTTTCTTTTACTAAAACACATTCACCATTTTATCTGCAAAATTTAATCACTCAAAGTTATTAATGGCAAGATAACCTTTATTAAACATTGTATCAATAATATCAAATATGTATCGGTGAACAAGCGAAGCTTCGAAGTCACTGTCAACCGTTTCCTTCAAAGTGTAATAAAACATGTTCTCTACTAAATAGTATTGAGTAGTCCTACAATTTAATGTTGAATTGTTTTTATTTATCACTTGACGGAAAAAAAACATCCGCATACACCCACACACACACACACACACACACACACACACACACACACTCACACGCGCACGTATGTGTTACTCTCTGCAAGACAGTGTGTACATGTTGTTTTCTAAGACATTACGTCGATAGCAGCTCTTTCAACTTCATAGAGATGGTGATGATGATCATGACGAAGACGACTTGGTTTAGTCGACATTGCTATTTGCAATCGTATGCTTATTTGGGTATTCTTTAAAATTGCACAAAATAGCAACGTTCTCTTCCGATTGTCTCAGGTATTTTCTTCTAACAACATTTGTTTACTGGTGTGAATTTATCAACACATCCTTTATATTTTTTCTATCAATTCTGTTGCGTAAATTTACACCCTGCTGCATCTCTCTAAATAAGGTAAAGATACATATTTTTAACAGCTCTACCGAGTTATAAATATATGCAATAGTGTCTATATTCTTTGATTTTACGAATTCCGGAAGTCACACATGTCGAATATAACTTTTGCAAATTTCCTCTAAATGTCTGTTATAAATAAACTCTGCACGTTGGAGTAAAAAAAACCCAAAAACTTGGTGTAAATGTCATACAGATAAACATCATAGGAAATATTTTGATAACGTGTGTTGGATTATGGTTGGTCCATTGTTATAAACACACACACACACACACACACACACACACACGTACATGTATGTGTGTGTGTGTGTGTGTGTGTGTGTGTGTGTGTGTGTGTGCAGTGGAAATGTGTTGTACAAAAATCAAAAAGACAGCGCACAGTGTGAAAAGTAAAAGCATATTCCATTAGCTTAATGCTCAAAAGGATACACACACACACATACACATGCACACACACACATATATATATATTTGTGTCTCGAGATATAAATATATATACCTATATATTTGTGTGTATGTGTGTGTGTGTGTCTCTCTCTCTCCCCCCCTCTCTCTCTCTCTCTCTCTATATATATATATATATATGTGTACACATCTTTTCATGTGCACACACAGAGACACAAACAGACGCACACACATATAAGTATAAATAAATACGTACATATATATATATGTGTGTGTATATATATACAATATATGATCATACATATATTATGCATCTATGATTGGGTGTGCATTTGTTTCTATGTATATATGTGCGTTTGTGCACACACTCATGCATGCTCACATATCAATTAAAAATAATTTTTTTCGCTGAGAGTAAATAAAATAATTCTTTCATAAGTAGTCTAATAATGTTGCAAATGTTAGAGCGATGAATTTTAGAAATGAATTTAGATAAGAAAAACTGGAGATTAACTTCAATAAAAAGTTAAACAAATAACCTATGCTTAACTTTAAAAAAAATAATTTTAAAACGAATTTATGTTCTACGGAAGCTGGATTTATTTCATATCGTTTCAAATCGAATATTATTCTCGAACATGTCAGACAATGACTTTATTCTATAATTCCCACTCTAAAATAAGTACTACTTAAAATCCCTTAGCATTAGTCGATTCAGAATTGTCCCTAATTATTTACACTTACTGAGCGTTCATATATATGTATGTGCATATTATATTGTATGTGTACACTGTTTTGAGTTTTGATGCTCAGATCTGCTGTTTATACGTGTTTGACCGTGTTTTGTGTTTATGAAATTTAGCGTATGAATATAATCTCAAGATTCACACTCATACCTACGGATAGTCAATATTTTATGAAACACAGAACGACATGTGTATTTATTTGAGTGTAACAACGGATGTCCCTGTATGTTTGTATCGACGACATTTATGTAGAAGTCCAGAAAGTAAAGAATCGGTATTTCATAGACAAGAAAAACACTTGTAAAATGTTTCTTACCTGATTTGCAAACCAAACATTTATCGCTCCAATGGAAATTTATTTTACGAGTGGTTAGCCCGATGGGAATCTATAACGTATTGATGACAAAAATCATGTTGTAAAATAAATAGCAAATATAAGAAGCGAATGCCGAAGAATGACCAAGAAGCTGAAAGTTTTCCAGTTCAATAAAACATTTGTCCGTATTTACATAAAACTTGATAATTTCCTCTTTTAACATAACACAACCAGGCAAAACTTAGCATTGTATGAGTACATAATCAACAATCTGCTTTTGTGTTAAAGATAATATCTATGTCCCTTCAAATCTTAGAATAAGCAGCCAAATCGCCCTGAAATTATACTATCCAAAATCTTAGAGAAAAAAAAGGCGACTTCTGATGAATAAACGACTGGGAAAACTTGATATTCGTAGTCTCAAGAAAGACTCAAACGAGGCATTAAACAGCAAGGGCAGCCGTATATGTACATACAAATATTTCCATACACACCCACACACATGCGGGCAAACATACTCACACACGCGCGCGCGCACACATACATGAGGGCACGTGGTCTACTCGTTAGTCTGTTGCACTCATGTTCGATTGATCGTGGATTCGATTCCCTGATTCGGCAGCGCGTTGTATTCTTGAGCAAAACACTTTGCTCTAGTCCCCTTTCAATCC
>NC_068995.1:43814745-43818846 GCF_001194135.2 Octopus bimaculoides | reverse complement strand
TATATATATATATATATATATATATATAGATAGATAGATAGATAGATAGATAGATAGGTATTGGTTCGAACCACGCAGCTCTTAAAATTTATCGTATAAAGAAAATCTGATGGTGGAAGTGTGCACATTTGATTTGAATTTATAATCGTTACATAACATACGCGTATGTACCAAACGACAGCCCCTGTACACTAGGAGTAACCGTGGCTGCTTTTACGATTACAGTTATAACACCAACTACAACAACAACTACTACTACTACTACTACTACTACTACTACTACTACTACTACTGTGATGATGATGATGATGATGACGATGATGATGATGATGATGATGATGATGATGAATGTGAGGAAGGAAAGAAGACAGCCAAATTGAATTGCATGAATATTTAAACGTAAGTTATTTAATAGAAGACAAAGCATTGATGCTTTAGAATAATGCGAAATATAATTGTTTTATAATTGCATTAAACCATGCAATGCAAGTGTTTTTCAAATAACATTAATTTTCTGAAAGGAAAAAAATGAAAATCTGAAATGTTATATATAGAAATCAAGAAATATTGCCTTTCTCTGTTTATTGTCCGTAATTTTAAAATGAAAAGAAATGATTTTTAAGAAAATAATATTTTGTTTTCGCTTAATAAATTTTACAAATTCTGTAAACTGTATTTTCACTAGAAATTACGATTTTGTTCTTTTTCTTTTTGTTAATATTTATTCTTTGTGCTGAAGGTGCAAAATGCGTGGATCAGCCTATTACTTTTTCTATCCTTTATTTTTTTTTCTGTAATTGTCATATCGAAATCCTAAAACTTGTAAGCCTGATGCCTATACTAATTTATCACGTAAGAAATTAGCCAAACACTAAATATTTCAGTATTTTTTCTTCGCTTAATTTCGTACGTGATCAGCATTAATATTTATTTTTTTTGTATCATTTTGGTTTCTTTTATGGTTTTCGGGTTTTGATATTTTTTGTGAAAGTGAATGATTCGTTTTAGATGTTCTTGAACTTCTGTTTTCTCCATATGCTTCAATATTTAAATAAATGTTTTTGTAGGTTGTGATCTAGTAATTTGGCCCTAGTCAGTATTATTAAGTTCCATGCAAAGAAAAACGTTGGAATCTCATGGGCAAGTGAGATCCCGTGAAATGTTTAAGTAATAAACCAGTTTCGTTCACAAATTTGTTCGACCTAAAAGTGACAAAATCTTCTCATGATAGGATTTATAGCATGAGGGAACTGAATACTGTGGGGTTGCAAGGAAACATCTAAAGTAAACAAACCTGACTTCAGCGTGGACATTGATATCAAAGATTGATTGCTGGAGTGTGGAGGAGTTGAGGAAAATGAATGTTTTATCTTAAATCAGGACAATTATATCTTGAACCATTCTCTGGCATTTTGAAAGGAATAAAATGAATAAGAGAAAATTCTTAAAGGAAATATTTTCAAATGTGTACGTTCTCGTCCCTCAGCTAAAAAACAAAACAAAACAAAAAAACATTGAGATGTAGAAAGAGCAGCCAAATCTACCTCAACGTGATGCATATTTTTCTTTTGTTTTTTTCTGTTCTAAGATCTCTCACAACTCCTCCCATCACCGTATGCTACGTCTTTTTGACGCGAATCATTTGATGGTATCGAATTCTTTGGCGATCTTTTGTATTAGTGTATTTATTTTAGTTATTGATTTGAATGGAGATGTTTGCGAATTCTTACATAGATATGTACAAGAGTGACTTCTTTATATATGTACTGGAACGAATTCTCTACAAGTGTACTTGCGTGTGCCCTTAAGTAACCTGGAGTAATACAGTCTCCCTTGTTTGGCTTTTATCGCTATTATCTTTTTGATTAGTTTATTCATTTGAAATCACAGTTCTGAATCGTTATAGATTTGTTGTGATTGGTGAATAAATTTTAATCGTTTACAATACTTTAGTCTCCTTAAACACGATTAAATTACTTTTGTCTCTTTAACACCTTTTGTCATTCACACTATTTTTCAAACACTAGAAATTTAAGTTTTAATTTTAGGTATTACTTGTTGGTGTCTGGATATATACTATCTCTTTGCCTCGGAGGAACGTTACCTTCGAAGTTTATGATGATCCTATATAGCTGAGATATTTCTAAGATTTCGTATAAAACTGGAAACAGAAATGCATTTAATAAAAACTTGAAATAAAATTACTTTAGCAAACACCTAAATAATATCAGAGATAAATTTTGAAACTTAATTAATGAAAAAAATAATGAAATTCGCGGAGACTCAACAAAATGAATATTCAACAGCAAATTTAAACAAATCTTATATGATAAACTAACCATAATATCGGTTTCAAATTTTGGCACAAGGCCAGAAATTACGAGGGAGAGGGAAAATCGATTACATCTACCCCAAAATACAATTGGTACTTATTTTATCGACCCCGAAAGGGATGACGGGCAGAGTCAACCTTGGTGAAATTTGAACTAGGAACGTAAAGACGGACGTAATACCGTTAAGTACTTTGCCTGGCACGTTAATGATTCAGCTAACTCTCCACCTTAAATAAGGGTAATAGTGATTTAAAATTTTGGTCTTGTGCCAGCAATTTTGGGGGAAGGGTAAGTCGATTACATCGATCCCAGTGATACTTATTATATTCACCACGAAAGGATAAAAGGTACAGTTGGCCTTGGTGGAATTTGAAGTCAGAACTTAAAGACGAACGAAATGCCGCTAAGCATTTTGTCCGGCATGCTAACGATTCAGCCAACTCGCCGCTTTAATAACGGTAATATTGGTTTCAAATGTTGATACAAGGCCAGCAAATTCAGCGGAAGGGATATGTCGATTACATCGACCCCAGTATTTGACTGGTATTTATGTTATCGAACCGAAAGGATGGAAAGTAAAGTCGACCCGACCGGATTTGAACGTAAAGACAGACCAAATGCCTGTAAGCCCGGGGTGCTAACGATTCTGTCAGCTCACCACCTAAAAATAACGGTAACATTATTTTTAATACGTTAAAGTAAAAAAAAAATTTATATTTTTGAGTCATCGATTATACGACTATATTGCCAGTGTTAATAATTTATTCAAGGACAAAAATAATTTTATAAACATACAAGTTGTTAACACATTTGATTTAAAAAGTTAAACTAAATAAACTATTTGAAACAAACACAAACATGACTCCATTATTTATTTCCGATCACAAGATAATTTGCTCCGGTACGTACCTTTAAAAATGTATAAAAACACAAACAAAACAGCCATGTGCGATTTATACTTCCTTAAATAAGTACACTAAGAATGGTAAACGATTAGACTACACATCAAAACGGTGAGATACAGTATCAGGTCTTTCGATGAGTTTCTAGATATGCTAGAATCAACTAAGACAGAAAAAAGAAAAAAAATTTGCAATGTCTACATGTCATTTGGAGGACGCATTTTTGCGGATGTTGCAGTATCAGAAGCAATAAGAAAGTATTTTAAATAATGTAAAAGAACATACAAAAATAGTATCTCCAATGATTGCAACTAACATCTCGCAGATATTTGTGCATTGTGTAACAGAAGTACAATTTCGTTGTTCCCGAGGCAAGTTGTTTTCTTTATTTTTAGCAGGAAGATGGAGTAGTTATGGATTCTCCACTTTGACTGCAATGAGATGACTGAAATCAATAAAACGCTGAAAGAGGCCTGATGTAAGGTCGAACATTTTGGAGGATGGTACACTATTTTAATCTGTGACCTGAAACAGTGGAAGAGAACGTGAACACCCTACGTATTTGAAAATACAATGATATTAGTCTTAACTGTTGAATTGCCAGCAACTACCAAATTATAAACTATGGAACAATAAAATATTTACCAATATTACATGAAACTCTGGCGTCTGTATTTTAAAAAATCATCTGATGACATATGTGAAAATAATATTGAAAAACAAGACGGATATTGACGTATGGTAAGAAAAAAGCTGAAAGGAATTGGTAATTATTATTCAAATTATTGAAAAGTGTATAAAAAAATTATGTATTGCTGTGGGGATTATATATATATATATATATATATATATATATATATATATAT
>NC_068995.1:43804546-43814164 GCF_001194135.2 Octopus bimaculoides | reverse complement strand
ATTTATATATTTGATCCTTTATATTGAACACTCAATATTTCATCTACATTCAATACTTTCTTTCATGGTGCCATCCATTTTTATTTTATTTTATTTTATATTGTATATTGTATATCATATTATATATTGTATATTCCATATTCTATACCCCACATTAGTTCTGCAGGAATATAAATAAAACATAAAAAACAGACAGTGTTGGAACTCTTTTAAGCAAAATAATATATATATATATATACGGTTTCAGGCTGTTTGTGTCCATCGCCAGTGGTTGACACTCATCTGCTACAAATGACAGTAACTCGCTCCAGGTGGCAATATATAGAAACCAAGCGACAATCCATATGAACGTGGCAATAAACGTTATTCGTTAGTAGAGTTACTATTTTCATATCTTATAGAGATTTTCTAACTAGCTAGTTTGCTTGTTGCAAGTTAAGTAACTGATTTTGGCTTGGTTTTCTATATATTGCGGACTGGAGGTCGACTTTGCCTTTCATCCTTTCGGGGTCGATAAATTAAGTACCAGTTGCATATTGCGATCGATCTAATCGACTGCCCCACCTCCTCCCCAAATTTGGGGCCTTGTGCTTAGAGTAGAAAATTATATATTGGGGGCTGGAGCGAATTACCGCTATCTGTAGCGGATGGGTGTTCACCAGTGACGAAGGCACAAATAGCCCGAAACTGTATGGTCTGTTGATCTTGTCGTCTACTAGAAAACGGTAGGAGTTTGCTCCCCTGCTTGTAATATATATCGGGTGCAGATTGCATCGATAACCAACTGGAGGCGGCTTCTCCTGGGGTTAAAAATCGGTAGTAATGTCAATTACCATGGAACAGCCATTTTGATGTGGCAATAACATTACTTACACACACACATACATATGTATGTATGTAAGGTGTATACGTGTGTGTGTGTGTAAACAGCCTCAATACCAAGGTAAGGTATCAAGGATGTGGAGTCAAAATTAATAAAAGAAACATCGATCCGATTACCCCCTACAGACAATAATAAACAAAATTTCTCCAATTCTTGAAAAGGATATTGGATGTAGTAAATGTTTTATGACTTAGTGAAGTGGTGCTGTGTCTAACCATAATCTCCAGAAACGTTCGAAGAGGTGTGAGACTGATACGGTTTTTGTTCAGTTTGAATGTCTGTACTGTAATGTCGTGGACGGGGATGGAGAAAAGACCGGCGTATGCGGTCAATGTTAAATATGGGGTTTCACAATGTTGGGATCCCGGGAGGAGGAGACCCTATGTTTCGTGTGGAAACCAGTGCAAACGGTACAAAAATCGATTCATTGAAGTGGTTGCTGTAGATGTAATCGAAATGAAAAAGAAGACAGTGACATCGTAGGTCAGGTGCTGGTTATGTACTGGTGAGTCTTTACCAATGAATGTCTTATATTTGGTGTGATTTGAGGCTGTATGCGTGTGTAAGAATTGCAACGGCACTGGTCACAAGTGAGTCCAGTATGTTTATTTGGTTCTTAGTTGAACTTTACTGTAGATAAATATTTCTAAGTAAGAAGATTTCATGGCAAGAATGTTCCGCACATAATGTTAAGTGGATTAGAGTTAATTCTTGTATTTCGTAAATCTCGGAACAAGCGAAAGTATTGCAGTCCTGCAGAAGTAAATGAAAGTCTACATGGCCCTATTTAATTCCACAGCGCTGCCGCTGATTAGTGCAAATCAATATTTTGTCTGCACTGCATAATTAGAAATAGGGTACATGATTGGTGAGTGTTAAATGTTAATGGTATAAGCACAATATACAACCAGGTATAGGAAAGATCTTAGTCTAGCTTTCAGTTACCTTTTCCCATTGTTGAAACAAAAATATTTCAATCCGCCGATTTTTCATATTTATTGTACAAAAATAATTTCCAAAATAATAATTGATTTACTCTCGACATCTTGGGAAGCCATAACTACAGTACTTATTACTCCACTTTCTTACAGAATGTGAGGCAGATGTAGCTGTATAGCTAGAAGTGGACTTCCCAACTACATGGTTCCAAGTTCAGACTCTCTGCGTTATACCTTAGCCAAGTGTCTTTTAGTCTAGCCACAGGCCGACCAAAGCTTTGTGAGCGGATTTGGTTGATGGAAACTGAAAGAAGCCTGTCGGACAAAAAGACCGGTGCAATAAGTACCAACCTTAAAAAGCATACAGGCATTGGGGTTGATTCACTCAACTAAAAGTTCTTCAATGCAGTGCCCCAGCATGGCCATAACCAAATGTTGGCTGAAACAAGTTAAAAATGATAAATAAAAGATGAATAGAAATACGCTGCAAGAAATTTCATTCGCAGTGAAAGCAAATATTGCTTTCATGATATTTACGAAAAACTCAGTGTCTACCTTTAAAAGTATAAAACATTCTGTCTAGTATGAGACATTCTTTGAGGAAGTAGCATTGACTTTAAAGGTTTCCGTATTTTAGTTTGGTTATGTCCTGTTAAATGCAACATTTATTTCAACAGAAAGCGAATTCATACAATTTCTGAAGCGTTAAGACAGCAAATGCAGTTTTCTGCTTCTGAATATAATACAATTAAAGGTGCATAAACGTCAATATTTTCCGCTACAACGCCTCAAACCTGAACTGTCATATCTCTTAGGGTAAACAATATTCCAAACTATGACTACTCTCGTCCATATCGTTTGCGGAAAGCATGAGAGTTTGTGTATTCAATAAGACTTTCTTAAGTTTCGCAGTTCGTGCTTCTGCATCAAACATCCTTTGAAATGTTAACATGACTAACATTTCACCTGTCGTTGTGATTGTCAATTAATATTAGGTGTCGTTGTTTGAATACTGAAGCTACATTACATTTTACATCACACGGCTCTGTTCTCAGATTCACTACGAATTTCGGTCAAAAAAAAAGAAAAACCTAATAACTGCAAGAAATTACAAAATATCAGCATCTTCGAACGTCAAGCTGTAAAGTTATTCAACACTTTTCTTTCTTCGCTGCTTTCTTTATTCGATATCTGCAACTGATATCATCAATCACACACACAGCTCGTGATTCTATGCTACCTGCAAGTATAATGTAGTTATTTTTCAGCAGGTAAATTTGTCTTCCTCTGTTTTCGGAATGTACTGTTATGATTTCCTTAACCGAAAGTAAAGAGAAAAATTAATAAAACGTATAACATAATAAATGACATACCACAGATTAGCAATGCTTTGCATTAGATGCAACGATAGACTTTATTTTTAATTCTTTTTAGCAACTGTTAAATACCAGTTAAACCAGTTCAAAGATCAGTTCAGGAAAGGGCTTTATAATCTAACGTCATAGAAGAAAATGAGCACAAAAAAAATTGAAGACCATTCAGCACTTTCATGCGTACATATAATAGATTCAGACGAAATAGCTAGTATGCTCATAAGTTATATTTGCTTGTTTTCGGATCAATAAAAGATAGTTAAAAGGAGAAAAAGGAGGTTATGCATTATTTCTTTGGGAACACTCATCTACCTTTAAAGGGTTACGGTATACTACATTAACTAACTGTAACTTTCAGTTTGGTTATGTTCTATTTAATCTCAATAATCTTCGATAGATATTTGAAATTCATTGCCAAGGTAATGTTGCATATGTAGGAGTGAAGACAGTATGAGATTCGATTAAAAGCTGTATATAAAGATGACAAAAATAGAATACATACATACATACATACATACATACATGCATGCATACATACATACATATATATATATATATATATATATATATATATATATATATATATATATATATATATATATATATGTATGTATGTAGGTGTTTTTAACACCAGGTGCATATTCAGAAAGTATTCTCTTACACCTAAAACGCAGAAGACCCACGAATTGACAACACATACATGCATTTGTGTGTGTGTGTGTGTACACAAATACACATACATAAATATATATGTTTAAGAGTGTGGTCTAGTGGTTAAGTTGTTCGGTGTTCGCCTATATTGTTATGACTTCTATCCGCGGGCCAGGCAGTAGATTATGTCTTTGAGCAAGGCACTCCATTTCCTGTTGCTTCAGTGTACTCAGTTAACAATAGATTCTAGCTGACTGCTGATACAGCTTTCTCACTTTCACCTTCCAACTGTAATACCATCGATGCGCCACTGGACAAATATGAGTATTTCAGCATCTGTAATGTCAGCAGTCAGATGCGTTTCTGTTGGTGCCATGCATATTGTTTGATTACACGCAATGAAGTCTCTAAGGTAGAGGTTTTTGTGCTGATGGGATGTTACAAAACCTCCGGAATTTAGCAATTGTGTCGGTGTTGCGTATGGAGTGTATTCTATTTTTTCTTCTTGTAAAACACATTGTAGAAAAAACATGAAAAATGCGTATGAAAATGCTATTATCATGTGAAAATACCTGGATGACGATATTATTCTTTTCTACTCTAGGTAAAAGGCCCGAAATTTGGGAGGAGGGGGCCAGTCGATTAGATCGGCCCCAGTACACAACTGGTACTTAATTTATCGACCCCGAAAGGATGAAAGACAAAGTCAACCTCGGCGGAAATTGAACTCAGAATGCAAAGACAGATGAAATACCGCTAAGCATTTTGCCCGGCTTGCTAACGTTTCTGCCAGCTCGCCGGCTTGGATTACGATAATATTGACAGTGAACTGATTTGATGATTGATCACACTGAACTTGTTGATATTTCACTGTTTATTTAAAAAAAAAATCATGAAAAAAACCTAACAACCAAGTATAATTTCATTTTCTCGCCGGAGCAGTAATCGTCACTCGGCTAAGGATTTTAACATATATACTATTAGCGTAAGATTCTATTTCCCTATCACAAAAAAACCATACACGATTTTGACACATGTTATTATGTATCGTTATTTTCATAGCATAGGGTAGCGTTTTGCGGAATCATTAGAGCGTCGGAAAATTCCTTCTTATATTTCTTCTGTCTCTCGATGTCAATCTCTCCGTTTCCGTTTTCTGCTGTGCTCGATCAAATAAAGCATCAATCAATATTTGGTACCTAAATTTTAAACCATAATCCTCATATTATGCTACCAATTATAACAAATCGACAGTTATGACTTGAGTCCGATTTACTCTCCCGAATTATATGCAATTTATTTTAGTTAACCAGCGTTGACTCGTCTTATCTTTTTGTATTTAATCACCATTCAAATGAAGTAACAACTGTAGCATATGATTTATAATTTATCATTGCGTTTCCATTCAAGGGCAGACAAGAACGATACTATTGACCAACATGGATTATTTCAATTTATCTAAAAACGAGAGTGTTACGAGTCATATGATGGTTAACACTTCTATGTATGTATGCATGTATGTATGCATGTATATATGTGTGACTACAAAATTGTACTTGATTCAACTATAAATGAAATCAACCGCAAAAATAGAGATCTCATCTTTAAACTTGGACTAGAGGACAGGACCGAACCTTCCATACCTCGTCCACTTCATATCAGCTTGAAGGATCACAACGAAAACTTGGCAGCGAACCCCTCCGTCCGCCTCATCTGCCATTCCAGCTCCGACATAGGTAAGATTAGCAAAATTATACTTGATCGAATAATTCCCCAATTTTACACCATAGCTTCACTAAAACTCTCGACAAAAACCAATGAAGCTAACTAGTGGTTCAACTCTATACCATAAGAAACTCTTTTAAATTTATACAAGTCAACATTGATCAATACTACCCCAGCATTTCTCCTGTTCTTCTTAACAAGGACCTTGTCTCCTCCTTACTCTCATAGATATATATATATTCACATCTATCAACCCTCATTAACACTTTGTATTAAACCAACAATACTTTTCTCCCCTTTTTAACTTCTTGATCATCAATTGCAATATTTTCTCCGTATCTTTACTTACTCCCTAAAATATTCTTCTCTCCTTATATTTCTGTTCCCTCACCCTCTTCCCCCTCCATCCGTAAACCCACAAATACTTACGCCTACATACATCTCCACCACTTCATGCGTTCCTTTTTCTTTGTACTAATTCATACCTTTCAGCCATAGAAACCCCTCGACTACAAACAACCACCAGCCATGCTTAAATCCCCACTTCACCTTGCTTTATTCATACACACTTTCTTTTTCTCTTCCACGCCCCAAAATATTCTCCATCCTCTCCCTTCCAATTTATTTTACCTACAGTAAAGATAAACCCCTCCAGTTTATCTTCTCTTCAATTACCAATCCCACTATTAAATTCTGTGATTAAGCTAAATTACTATATTACCTATTATCTACCACTACTATTATCTACTACTGACTTGCCCAATTCCTCCTTCCTCTCACTCCCATCTAGTTAATTTTATCTTATTTACTTATTTTTTCCTTTCTCTTCTTTCTTCCATTCTAATACTTATTTCTTCTCTCATCTATACACACCTCACATACTGTGTCCTCCATAAATTCTGATTGAATCCACCTTATGTGAACAAATACCTCCCTGCGGCAATGTAGCCTTTAATTAAATCAAGATATCCTTGGCCTGAGATTCCACTCGCTGTGAAACATATGTAGCCCAGATTTTGCTTACTCCATTCTGTAACTCTTGTACTCTTTTTCGGACACTCGGCAACCCTGGTGGCCTACCAAGGAATATAAAAAGAACTTCTTTTCTGCTCATCGTTCTCCGATAAAGAAAAATAATCCGCAACATAATCTCAATAAATCACTCTTGTTCCTGAAAGTTGTTTTTTTATATATATATATAAATGTTTTCGACCTAGTTTGGATTCTTTGCCATCAAATTTGAATTCTTTGCAATCAAATTTGATGGCAAAGAATGCAAACTAGATCGAAAATATCTATATTTACTACGGATTGCCCGACACTATGTATGTATATATATATATATATATATATATATATATATATATATATATATATACATACATACACACACACACACACACACACACACACACACACACATATATATATATATATATGTGTGTGTATGTGTGTGTGTGTGTGTTTGTGTGTGTGTATAAGTATATGTAAAAGATACGAGGCGTTTTCGTCAGTATGACTATGTATAAGGCTTCATTATATAACTAAATTAATTATCCTTGTCATATCATGCAAAAACGTTTGCCTTTTCATTTCTGTTCTAATCTCTCTCTCTCCTTTTCTTGCTCTCTCTCCCTCTCTCTCTCTCTCTCTCTCTCTCTCTGTGTCTCTCTCTCTATATATATACTATATATATTGGCGTGTGTGGGCGTATCTGTGTGCATACTTGCACTTTATTCATCACATGACGGTAAACTTAGGAAGCGTGTGCTTTTGTTACCATGCGTGATATCAAAGAATTTGACATATAGCATACATAGAATAATAATTTAACTTTTATCAAAATTTCTTCGTGCTTATGCAAAATGATGAAATGAATACTAATTTTCAAAAGAATATCAATTATCTTAGAATTAATAAGTGTGTGTGTGTGTGTGTACGTACGTCTATTTGCAATTATGTATATGCGTATATGCATTTGTGTATGCCTATAGCTGTTTGTATATTAGTGCATGTCCATATTTACACCCCAGCACACTTACACCCCAGCACACTTACACCTACGTTTCTGAGTATCTT
Organism: Octopus bimaculoides; assembly: GCF_001194135.2. Taxonomy (NCBI): domain Eukaryota; kingdom Metazoa; phylum Mollusca; class Cephalopoda; order Octopoda; family Octopodidae; genus Octopus; species Octopus bimaculoides. The sequence goes on along the minus strand of NC_068995.1, from coordinate 43,806,515 downwards.
CCATTTATTTTCATCTGAAGTAATACCAACATATTTCTCTCTTTTACTCTTTTACTGTTTTATGTGTTTGAATCGTTTGACTGCGGCTATGCTGGAGCACGGCCTTTAGTCGAACAAATCGACCCCAGGACTCATTCTTTGTAAGCCTAGTACTTATTTTATCGGTCCTTATGCCGAGCCACTAACTTACGAGGACGTAAACTCACCATAATCGGTTGTCAAACGATGGTGGGGGAGGGACAAACAAAGACACATAAACATACAAACACACCACACATATGCTTATATATATATATATATCCACTCACGAGGCTTTGGTCTCTTGACATTTGACAAAACATTGTTTTATTTATGATCATTCGTCCTTAAAATACTTTGTGTTATACAGGCAAATATAAGATCGTTCATCTTCCTTATATCTCTTTCATTTTCATTGTTTTTCAAATAACTTTTCATATACGATACCATTTAATTTCTTCGATATGTTTACAATTGACTGTCTCCCTTTAAGTGTCATATCTCTAACTTATTTGGTTCTCTCCTCTCTACCTTTAACCTGTTAGCTCTAACCTCTGTCTCCCCTCTTCCTATCATATTTTTTCCCTAGCCACTTTCCCTCTAAAAGCTCAAATTTATTCTCCCTTCTTTCCTATCCCTATGCTTTTTTCTTTCTCTCTACGTGTTTCGTTTGTTTTCCTCTTATTTGGCCTTTCACAAAGCCAAAGATGTGTTCACACCCTGCGCTTCTTAAAATGACTCTATTTTTCAGTTTTTCTTTGAGTGCTTCTTTCCTTCTTTCTTTCTTTCTTTCTTTCTTTCTTTCTTTCTTTCTTTCTTTCTTTCTTTCTTTCTTTCTTTCTTTCTTTTTTTCTTTCTTTCTTTCTTTCTTTCTTTCTTTTTTCGATTTCTCCCCTCTCTCTATGATGTAAAGCGTGACTGGAGAAATCAAATAATCAAATATTCAAAATATATATCGTGTATGATATTATATAAAAATTGTTTCTCTTGTTACATTATCTTGTTTGTTCCAGAAGAAGAGTTCGTCAGAGTGGTCAATACATTAGTTTTTTTTTTCTGCTCGCAAGGATAAGTTTATAAATCTTATGATACAGCAGCTGTTTTATTCAATGTTGACTCAGTAGAAAAAGATGAGACAATACAAAACTCGGTAAGCTAAAAATGAAAATATGACACTTGAATACATCCTTTAATAGACTTGTGAACTGATAAAATAAAGATATGAAATATCATGGTTTGAAATCTAGTAATAAGAATGTTTATTTTGAGGAGAGAGTCTTCTTGATATTCTGGACTGTAGTACTCGATTGCTGCTTTATTGAATTCAGACGAAAACGGAAAAATTAGTACCGACTGGAATAGAGCGTAAAATATCAAAATCCGGAAGAAATATATCAAGGAATTTCTGACAGTCTAAAGATTCTGCCAACCCACTGCACTGCTCTGTAAAAACAAGAATACTTTATTACACGTAGCAGAATCAGACAACATCAAAGTTGCGTAAGGAAATGGAATCTTCTGCTACTAGTGTTATTTCATTTACTTGCTAATGAAAACTTACAGTAAACTATATGAAAGCGAACTGACGACGAAATTATAAAGTATTACACTTTGACAAACTAGAACAATAACGAAGATTAATGGAATTATAATGAAAGCATCATGGGAATTATTATCGCGATATACGTTATACATTTATCAAATATGCTAGCACGATTTAGAAGTGTGATCTCGCTAAGTTTACTGTAAGTTGTGAATCAATTCTAATGTAATCTTAACTCTAATTTCGAAGAAAACTAACAAAGAATTCATGAAAACACTGAATATTTAATGACAAGTTTCCTTCAGAAATTCTACATACATATATACATATATACATACATGTGCATATATTTGTATATACATATGTGTACACACATATGTATACATACATATATATATGTATATATAT
>NC_068995.1:43798578-43803488 GCF_001194135.2 Octopus bimaculoides | reverse complement strand
AGGTGGCAATAAATGGCTGCGCGTGCGATGGGAGCTAGCAGTGACTTTCATGAGAGAATATGCCGAATAATTTGCTGCGTTTACTTCACACGTTGTGAAATATTTGTTTTTATGATCACGTGTACACTGTAGTCTGCGATTTTGTCCTACACAAGAATTGAAACAAATGATATTAAATAATTAGTATTAAATAATAAACAGCCATACATCATAGTTAGTGTATATAACGATGAATTATCTTGGGCCTAAATGATATTTTGCGTTAAACTTGGGAAGCTAGCTACAGAGACATTGAGCATGCTTCGATAAGCTTGCGGTGATGAACGTATAGTCTCACATTAGAAGAGCTCTTCATATCTACGACCGAGGAAAGCACGAAAGAGCCGCAGATTAATGAAAAGCATGTTCATCGCTTTTTCGACATCTGCGGTATTATGCATCTAGAATTCGTCCCCCATAACCAGACCGTCAATCGAGAGTTCTACTGAATGTTTTTTTATGTATGTATATGCGTATGTATGTGAAATGACACAAGTGTGGAACACTTACATCTGAGTCTCTAAATTATTGAACAACAATTCAAAATCGGTTGCATTCGTCGGCTTTTGCAAGTTTAATGCAGGATTAATACGGGAGTAAACACCGTCTTGCGTTTTTGACATAAACTGTTTGGTAACTGTAGATGTTAGCAACATGCAACATGAGTTTCATTTGGAGAGTAAAATTATTTGTAAAATGTTAATGTAAATAATGAGAATTAGTGGTTAAAACAAAGACCTGTTTTCTGAAAATTGTCACTAAGTTTAAAATAAGCAGGAAAATATACTTAATACTAACCACAAATGAAACACAAAATATCATACTAGCCCAGAATGGACATAAAATCTATTAGATCAGAGTTGCTTCATAACTGAGCTGATATTACAACAGGAAATGGCTTAGTATTAAATAATAAACAGCCATACATCATAGTTAGTGTATATAACGATGAATTATCTTGGGCCTAAAATGCTACATTTCGCATTCGTTGGCTGATTCATGGCTTTAACGTAGTTGAAGTCTGAATCTTTCAATTACAGCATTCCAGTTGCAGTTCTACATTGTAGCAAGCACGGTGCTACAATTATATTTACATGTCTCAAAATCTGTTCATTGAATTTACATCGTTTAAAATTTCTTAAAATTCTTTGCAAATCTTCTCAGTACATGTACAACTGTTAAAAGGAGCTGTTCGCTGTATTTATAAATTCGTTAAACATAGAATGCCAAGGAGCTTTATGCTGCCTATAAGTTAATAGATTAATGTTAAGTATGTTTGCAACTCGCCAAAGTTGTTCATATTGTTCTTGCTCTTAATACTTTTATTATTATTAACATCGCTTTCCGTTTGCAAGTGTTGTGGGTTTTGCTGTTTCTATCAACAGCTGCTTCAGTGCACAATATTCCACCAACCTCAAAAACTAAAGATAATTTTACGTTCTTATGCTTTTTAAAAACCGTTTTTGGTGGTGGTGCGTGGCTTGGCGGTTAAGGGGTTGGGCTAAGGATCGTAAGTTTCGATTCCTGAATCGAGCGACGCGTTGTGTTCTTCAGCAAAACTCTTCGTTTCACGTTGATCCAGTTCTCTCAGCTGGGAGAAATGAGAAATCCTGCGGCTAACAGGCGTCCTGTCCTGGCGGGGAGAATATACTATATAGAAACCGGGAAACCGTCCCTATGAGTGTATAAGACTCCGGAGGGAACTTTACATTTTACAACTGTTTTGGAAACGAGAACGAATGGTGGGGTGGGGGTGGGAGTGGAGATTTGCTTTGATACATATTTTATGTGCGACATTATAATCAGCAGTGGTTCTCATGGATTTGAGATGCGAGGGACAAGAGGGTGTCTAAGTCTCTTTGCGACTACATAGACACCTAAAACAACTAGAAGTATTATGGTCATATTCGTTTGCGAGCGGCGGATAAAGTTTTGATGGACATAGAAGTCACTTTAATGAATTTAATCTGTGTGCCACAAAGAAATCCTTATTCATGTTTGTATGGAATGTGTTAGAATTCCAGAAGTGATGATGTAAGATGCAATATGGTTAAGAAAATAATAATACTGATGTTGATGACGATGGCGTTGGTGATAGTGCTATTGATGATGACGACGACGACGACGACGATGACGACAAAGATGATGACGACGGTTACGACAACGATGATGATAATGATGACGAGAAGGTGGATATTGATGAAGGTGATGATGATGATGATGATGATGATGATGATGATGATGATGATGATGATAATGATGATGATGTTGATGACGATGGCGTTGGTGATAGTGCTATTGATGATGATGATGATGACGACGACGACGACGACCATGAGGACGATGATGACGACAACGATGATGACGGCTACGACAATGACGATGATGATGATGACGGGAAGGAGGATATTGAAGAAGGTGATGGTGATGATGATGATGATGATGATGATGATGATGACTATGATTAAGATTGGATTTATGAAAAATAATGATAATGAACACCATGATTATGGTGACGACGTGGGTAACAACGATGATGAGGGTAATGATGAAAAAGAAGTGGAAAATAATAATAATGGTGATGAAAATGATGATGACGTTATTCTGCCCGAACCCTAGGCCAGCTCCGCTGTAGTCGACCAGTAGTCAAAAGCGTTCAGGCAGTGACAATCCTGTAGTTCTCTCGGTCAAAGTGTATTCAAGACTACATTATCGAACGTATCTCTATTTTCTTAAAATGACAAGGTAGAATTTAAGGGAGATTTTGGTACCATTTTTACTAGGCTAAATCATCATTGTCTATCTGCACTCGTTGATCATTTGTTGGGTTTTTCCCCTATTTTTATTTTATCATAGTCTTGTCGTTATAAATGCTTTTGTTTTTGCTGTTGTTGTTGATATTGCTATATCTGCTGCTGAAATAATTCTATCAACAAGTATTCCTCACCAAATGTTTGGTGGACATTTTCGCAATGGTTCACAAAAAATTATCTTCTTTCACCTAGGTCCAAACTATACACATAAATCATTACCATAGCACGTCAAAATAAGACTTCGCAAATCTCTACCAAAGACTCTCATTCAGGAAACTAATATCTATACATATTTTATTAGACATTATCATTCTCCAAACTGCTTTCTTACGACGGCAGATGATTTGCAGGAATTTGGCTGCTACTACAGACAGAGCGACCGCACTCATAAGATTATTACTATTGATATTATTTTAGTTATTTCTTTTCGTTTTGTTGTATCGACCGATCTTAATATGAATACTAATTTTGTTATTGTTGCTGTTGTTACTACTGCTGTTGTTTTGCGATTATTTCCTTCTGTCAATATATATTCGCCAAAAATATTTTCAACGTATACAACTTTCATGAACACTTTGATAACAGTTCACACACAAAGAATATTCTTGGCGTCTTTCTCTTAGATCATTACTACACACATAAATCTATTTATCATTATCTACCAGATATGGCTTCATGTACCCGTCTGCGAGTATCTTCTTCGGAATTTTTTTCCCCTATATATTTTATTAACTATCATTCTCAGAAAAAAGTCATTTCGGAAGATACTCATATAAAATTCTACCCACTTATTAAATTCTTTCCTCTTTCCCAAATTAATGTTGAATTTTATACTTGCCTGTATATGCCTACATACATACATAAATACATTCATGTATACACACATATATATACACACACACACATATATATATATATATATATATATATATATATATATATGAATATACGTATAATATGTGTAAATATACATACACGTATATGTGTGAATTCCTGTATTCAAAAGAAAAAAAAAATATTTGGCTTTATTGGTAAATGTTTGTTTCTTATTCTTATTCTTTTTGGATATTTAGCACCCAGTCATTTATTTATTTATTTATTTATTTATTTTTATTTTGTTGGTTGCTGCTCCTACTGCTGCAGCTATTGTTGCGATTGTTATTGATGTTATCGCTGCATGAGTTGCTGCTGTTGCTGTTCTTTGTTAGTGCAGTGAACAGGTTCTGCTATGACCGATGATGATGATGATGATTATGATGACGATGATGATGATCAAGATGATGATGATGAGGGTGAAGTGGAGGAGGAGAAAGATACTGCAGAAAATATTGTTGTTGTTAATGTTACTATTGCAGCTGCTGCTGATGATGATTATGATGATAATGAAGATATTTTACAATTGTAAGAACGTGCTGCCATCTCTTCTCATCTAGCAATGATACCAAAATTCCGGATATCGTTTGTCTTGACGTCTTGAGTTCAAATCTAACAGCCTTTCAGTTCACATTTAGCCACCTCCAAAACGATGAATCGGATCTGAACATTATAGTAACGCCGATGGTGTCCTTTACTTTACGCTATATTCCAAAATCTCAGCGTGTGTGAACATACCTCTCCCTCCATGTGGTTGTCTGCATATGTGTGTATGTGAGTCTGTATGAATCAGTGTGAGTGAGTATATCTGTATGTAAGTAAATGCATTTGTTAACATACTTCTCCAATATTTATCATTCATTGAAATTTTGTGAGGTTTGAAGTTTATGTTTTCATGTTTAATTCTGTTTTCTGCTCACAAATTTCAGGAAGAAATATTATATAATAATGCTTGAAATAACTGCCAAATATGTCTCATATCAAACATTACCTTACCCTTTTACTCTTTTACTTGTTTCAGTCATTTGACTGTAGCCATGCTGGAGCACGGCCTTTAGTCGAGCAAATCGACCCCGGGACTTATTCTTTGTAAGCCTAGTACTTATTCTATCGGTCTCTTTTGCCGAAACCGCTAAGTGACGGGTACATAAGCACACCACCATCAGTTGCCAAGCAATGCTACAC
>NC_068995.1:43796874-43798382 GCF_001194135.2 Octopus bimaculoides | reverse complement strand
ATATATATATATATATATATATATACGACGGGCTTCTTTCAGTTTCCGTCTACCAAATCCACACATGATTTTAGTCGGCCCGAGGCTATAGTAGAAGACACTTGTCTAAGATGCTACGCAGTGGGACTGAACCCGGAACCATGTGGTTGGTAAGCAAGCTACTTACGACACAGCCACTCCTGCGCCTATTGTTCATAAAGAGAAAGAAACGTTGATGTAATGTAAATTTAGAAATACTCTGCCTGAAAGAAAAGGATTACAACTGGGGTGTATGTGAGGATAGGTTCGTAGATCAGTCTACAGATGTTATGCAGAGAAATTGAGGAGATGTGAGGTTATCTGCTAGTTTTATTTTGGAGAAAAATATCGTTCCGTTGTTTACGACTCAACGCCATTATTTAAACGAGCGATGAAGAATGACTGTTTGCCTGGCAATACAGTATATCAAATAACATCCACCAACAACTAAGCTGTTGACTTCTAGCGTTCTGGAAGACGTTATAAGTCTCAAATTAAATATCGTGTTTAAATTTCTGTTGTGGCACTCTCCATCTTTAATCACTTAGATTGGCATATCCCACGTGAATTTCACCTGATCATTTTCTGGTACCAGCAAAGGATGGTACTCATACCACTTGTTGGGGCATTCTAGCCCATACTCTACGGACAACTTCCAGGGTATTTTCAATACTACTTTGTCATGGCCTTTTTCGTACTCCTTCGGGTCCAGTTTTGAACATCCACTAATTATACATCTATCTCAGGTAATTTTTTCATATAATCTACACAAAGGTGGTGCTGTTAACTCACTTGACTGAGTAGGTTCATGAAGCTTCTTCTTGAGCAGTAAGGATCAGTTTGTTTGTCTCCTTTAAAAATCTATGTCATAACCATCTTCAAGAATCTTCATCAGCTTTATTCGGTGTTTGCTGGAAAAAAAAAATTCGGCGTAGGACTTTCTCCTTCCAGTTAATGTTCCTTTCATCATTTTCTACTCCTCGAGGGTGTCCACATTGTCATTGAGAACTTTCTTATTCGGTGCGGCTTGCAACACACTTTCGTAGCTATCTCTAAGACTATGTAACACTATCCTCTATTCTAACAACTCCTCTTTCTCCTTCCTTCCTAGTGAAACCTTGCTACGTCATTCCTCATATGAATTCACCAGTTCATGACCGCTACCTTCAAATTACTACTACTACTACTACTACTACTACTACTACTACTACTACTACTACTACTGCTACTACTACTACTACTACTACTACTACTAACAATAATAATAATAGCAATAATAATCCTCTCTACTATAGGTACAATGCCTGGAATTTGTGGGAAGAGAATAATCGATTACATCGACTTCAGTACTTGACTGGTACTTAATTTATCGACTGTAGCGGCAGACGAAATAACGTTAAGCATTTCGCCCGGCGTGCTAAAGATTCTTTCAGCTCGCCGCCTTGATAATAATAGTAATAATAATAATAATAATAATAATAATAATAATA
>NC_068995.1:43794674-43796864 GCF_001194135.2 Octopus bimaculoides | reverse complement strand
AATAATAGTAATAATAATAATAGTAATAATAATAATAATAATAATAATACAAATGGGTTTCACTCTGTGTTGAGCGTTTATGATGTGGGGGTCTACTATGTGTGTGTATGTCCATGTGCATGTATGTGTGTTTCCCTGTGATGGTGGTTGGTGTGTGTGTGTGTGAAGGAGTTTAGTCTGTGTTGTGTGTGATGTGAAGGTTCACTTTGTATGTGTTTATATGTATGCTTGTGTGTACATGTGGCAGGGTATATTCTATGTGTCCGTGTTTGTGTGTGTGTGTGTGTGTCAGGGGGGGGGCGAGGTTTATTCTGTGTGTGTGTCCATGTGCGTGAGTGTGTGTGTGTGTGCATCTGTGTGTTGGTGCGTGGGTGGCTATATTCTGCATGTCCATATGTGAATGAGTGTGTCCGTGTGCTTGTGTGGTAGGGTACATTCTGCATACATTCAGATGTGTGTGTATGTGTGTGTGGAGTGAGTTTTACTTTGTACGTGTTCATGTGTATGCATATATATGTGCGTGTATGTGTGTGTGTGTGTATCTGTGTGCGCATGCGTGCATATGTGAAGTGAGTTTTATTTTGTAGATATTCATGTGTGTGCGCATGTGTGTGTGAGGCAAGTTTTGTTCTCCCATGTCTACAAACACGAGTGCATGTATGCGTGTTACAGCAGGGTCTACTGTGCATCTGTATGTGCACGCGTCTGTGTGTATGTGCATGTGTGTGTGTGTGTGTGTATATTTAAGCGTGTTGTGGGGTTGTACTGTTCCTTACTAATAATAATAATAATAATAATAATAATAATAATAATGATGATGATACGAATATAGGTAATTACGGACCTGGCACCCAGCCTAGTGTGGTGATGTGATGGTGGTGGTGGTGGTGACGGAGGAGGAGTGGTAGAGGTGATAATGGAGGATGTGATGGTGGTGGAGGAGAAGGTGATGACGATGGAGGTAGTGGTGGAGATGGTGGAGGAAGAGGAAGGGGCGGCGGTTGCATTCAATTGTTTGGTGATGTGTGGTAATTATGGTGTTGGAGTGGTGGTGGTGGCAGGTAGTGGTAGTGTTTTGTGATGATGCTGTGTAAGTGTGGTTGTGTGTCTTGTGGTGGTGGTGGCAGTGTTGGGGATGTAGTACTGTGTAGTGGTAGTGTTGGGGATGTAGTACTGTGTGGTGGTAGTGTTGGGGATGTAGTACTGTGTGGTGGTGGTTGTTTGTTATGATATTTAGTGATGCTGGTGGTGATGGTTGATGATGTATAGGCTGTAGTTTAGTGTGTGGTGGTAGTGTAAGGAATGTAGTACTGTTACAAGGTCAGCAATTTTGGCAGAGCATGTACATTGACCCTTAATACTCAACCGGTACGCGTTTTATTGACCCCCGAAAGGATGAAAGGCAAAGTCGACCTTGGCAGAATTTGAACTCAGAATGTAAAGATAGACAAACAGTATTTAAGTATTTTTTCCCAGCGTGCTAACGATTTTGCCAGCTCGTTGCATCAACATCATCATCATCATCGTTTAATGTCCGCTTTCCATGCTGGCATGGGTTGGACGGTTTGACTGGGAACTGGTGAAACCAGATGGCTACACCAGGCTCCAATCTGATTTGGCAGAGTTTCTACAGCTGGATGCCCTTCCTAACGCCAACCACTCCGCGAGAGTGTAGTGGGTGCTTTTACAGTTTCCGTCTACCAAATCTACTCACAAGGCTTTGGTCAGCTTGAGGCTATAGTAGAAGAACCTTGCCCAAGGTGCCACGCAGTGGGACTGAACCTGGAACCATGTGGTTGGGAAGCAAGATGCTTACCACACAGCCATGCCTGCACCTATACATACACACGGATGTACACACAGACACACAAATCTTATAACACAAATAACGCCGACCCCTTTTCTCCTATTATCCCCACCCCAGTGTTGAAACTGCCCCACCTCACCTTCACAACCATCATAAGTCCACTGTTACCACCACTTCCACCACCACACCAACAAACACCACCACTACCACCGCCGGTACTACTTACAAGACAACCACCACCACTACACCACCACCACAACACTACCACCACAACAATCATCAATACTACCACCACAACAATCATCAATACTACCACCACCACCACTACCACCGCCAGTACTACTTACAAGACAACCACCACCACTACGCTACCACCACAACAA
>NC_068995.1:43794450-43794661 GCF_001194135.2 Octopus bimaculoides | reverse complement strand
TACTACCACCACAACAATCATCAATACTACCACCACCACCACTACCACCGCCAGTACTACTTACAAGACAACCACCACCACTACGCTACCACCACAACAATCATCAATACTACCACCACCACACCAACAAACACCACCACTACCACCGCCAGTACTACTTACAAGACAACCACCACCACAACACTACCACCACAACAATCACCCCCCCCCC
>NC_068995.1:43791620-43793282 GCF_001194135.2 Octopus bimaculoides | reverse complement strand
AAGTCAGTTGAGCGACAGACCTTCTACGTGACAACTCCTCGCTCCTCAACGAAGCACTCTTCACCACGATGCCTTCGATGGTGATAGCTACTTGCTTCTCTGGCAGGCATCAAGGAAGCCCTTAACCTTCCATTACCAAATTACTACTTAATCAGCAGCTGCTAGGCTGAATGATGACAGGAATTGTGAAACCAAGCATCATCAAAAAAAAAAAAAAAAAAACTTATTTTTATTGTTGTAAAATTGTTCTAATGTCTCTTCGTCTCTTCATATAAAATGCTGTTGAAAGGTGATTGAAATTGAAATAGAAACCAAATTCGACGACTGGCCACCCATGCCAACCTCTCCTTCATTGGACACTAACAACTACAACAAAAGCAACAGCAAACAATAACAGCAGAAAGATAAATAGCAACAGAAACTACAACTACAACAAAAGCAACAGCAGCACCACTGCTAACACTACTGCCAACACCTCAATCACTGCCATATTTAATCTTAACATATACGTAAAGAGTTTAGTGTCTTCTGTTGAAATCTAAGCAATGTTTTGTGGCTTACCTTCAGGTTCAAGCCATACTGGATGGCTTTTGGGCCCAAATCTCATGATTTTTGCTTCAAAGGACGGACAATACCTGGAAAAACAACAAGAAAAAAGCAATAAGAATAATTGTTTATAATATTGGACCCTAGAGTTTGTGACTCTGATGATTATGAAGGACCAAGAAGGTACAGTGAGTCTGGATTAAGGAATCTTCATAGAAACACGTGTAGGAAGAATTCTAGTTGATTACGTTGACCCCAGGGATTTGAGGCTTGACTAGTGACTAAACGATAACTACTACTGTGACAATTAATTAATGGCAATAATTATAACAACAACATTTAAGAAGAGAGAGAGAAAGAGGGGGAGAGACAAAGAAGAGAGATTTAAAGGGGGATGTGGGGTGAGAGAGACTGAGAAATTGAAAGAGGAAGAGAGTGAGAGTGATGGAGAGTGAGAGAGTATGAATGCACGAAGCATCGGTTGAGAGGGTGGGAATGAAAGAATAGGATAAAGAGAGAGGGTGGGAGGAGAGAGAGGATTAAAAGAGAGAGAGAGAGAGAGTAAGAAAGAGGTTAAGAAGGAAAAACAAAGAAAGCGACAGAGTGAAAGAGAGAAGATTAAAAGAGAAAGACGGTAAGAAAGAGGTTAAGATGGAAAGAAATTGAAAGAGAGAAGAACAAAGAAAGAAAGAGACTGAGTGAAAGAGAGACGTAAGAAGGAATGAAATGGAAAGAGAGAAAGATAAACAAAGAAAGAGATTCAGTGAAAGAGAGAGGATTAAAAGAGACAGTGTGTAAGAAAGAGGTTAAGAAGGAAAGAATTTGAAAGAGAGAAGAACAAAGTGTGTGCAAGAGAAGAGATTGAAAAAGAGGGGGGGGACTAAATTGGTGAGAGAAAGAAAAGGGGAGAGGGGAAGATGAAAGAAGGGGTGAAGAAAAAAACAGACAATGAGGGAGAAGGAGGAGGAAGTGAGAGAGAAGGGGGGGACAAATGTGAGAGAGTAGGAGGGTAGTGAAAAAGAGAGTATGCGAGAGAGAGAGAGAGAGAGAGAGGGAAGAAGGTAAGAGTAAGAGAAAGAGTGAGAGAAAGAGATATGCAGGTAGGGGGGGAGTTTT
>NC_068995.1:43787735-43788635 GCF_001194135.2 Octopus bimaculoides | reverse complement strand
ATATATATATATATATATATATATATATATATATATATATATACACGTCTGAACATGTGTGTGTGTCTTTGTATTTGTCCCTGTAACTTAACAGTTTGGCAGCAGAAACTGACAAAATAAGTATAAATTGACTTGGGGCTAAACAGCAGCAACTAAAAACCATCACATTAGATAATGTAGTCCAAGATACACGATGTCTGGATAGAAGACAGGATGGTCACAGCTGGAGCGTCTTTGATCATGTAATCCTGTACGTGAAACGGAATTACAAACATGATGGCCACAGCTGAAATACGTTTGATTGTGAAATGCTGTCTCTGGACAATGGACAGGCAGGATGGCCACAGCTGGAACACGATTTAACCATTAGTCTGCTTAATCAGAGCTTGCCAAAGACCAAACAACAACAAAAACTACAACAGCCATCGATATTAAATACCTTTTACTGGTTTTGATCACTGGGCTGTGGTCATGCTGGGGCACGACTTTTGAAGGGTTTTAGTCAAACATTGATCCTAATACTTATCTTAAGTGCGGTACTTACTCTATCTATCTCTTTTGCCAAACTGCTAAGTTACAGCGACATAAACAAACCAATGCTGGAGAGGAACAGAAAGATACACACACACAGAGTCTTTGTTTTAATATAAATCACCATTTAACATCCATCTTCCATGCTGGTATGGATTGGAATATACATACATACATACATATATATATATATATATAAGCGCAGGAGTGGCTGTGTGGTAAGTAGCTTGCTTACCAACCACATGGTCCTGAGTTCATTCCCACTGCGTGACACCTTGGGCAAGTGTCTTCTACTATAGCCTCGGGCCGACCAAAGCCTTGTGAGTGGATTTGGTAGACGGAAACTGAAAGAAGCCCGTTGTATATATA
>NC_068995.1:43784105-43786076 GCF_001194135.2 Octopus bimaculoides | reverse complement strand
GGAGGCAGGGAGGGGGGAGCTTTTCAGGGTGGCAGTGGGCACAGGTGAGAATACTCCTGTAAGCAGCAGTAGTAGTAGTAGTAGTAGGAGGAGGAGGAGGAGAAGCAGTTGGAGAGGGAGGAGGAGAAGCAGCAGTAGTAGTAGTAGTAGTAGTAGTGGTAATGATTGTGGTAGTTAGTCATGGTTGGATTGGTTAGGTTTGGTTTAACAAAAGTTGGTGCTATGCAACAACGGCCATGCACTTCGATCTCCACCCCTACCCCCAACCGCCGCCTTCCGCACCCCTATGACAAGTGCCTTGTAATGTTTCCCTTCCCACCACCCCACCGGCCTCTCCTCTCACCCTGCCACATTGCAGACATGAACCAACAGACTCACCTACAATCAAAGACTGCCGTTGTCTTCAAGTTTTCTTTCTTTCTTTGTTTCTTTTTCTTTTTCGGGGTGTTGGGGGTGGTGCGGGGGCTGATTTTCTTTTGAGACAGTGAAGAAGATCAAATGATCTGGCTGCTATTTCTAGCAGACTAAACAGCCATAAAATGGTTCTCTTGTTAATTAATGTGTTACCAGGTGTTGCATTTTTTTTTCTTACTGGGGAATCTCTCTCACACACATACACACACACACTGGTATATATTAGGTTGGTGCATAATTATTGTGGCTTTTTTTCAACAGATTTTATTCAACAATAACAATAACAATATTTAAATGACGGTCTGACTGTCTGCCAAGCAAACGAGAAGCAGTAATTGAAGAAGATGGTGAAAATGGTCTGGAATAATCATTTAAAAATGTTTTTGTTATATGCTGTTATTGTTTTTGTTGAATAAAATTTGTTAGAAAAAAACCGCAATAATTATGCACCGACCCAATACATACATACATACATATTTATACATACATGCATCATCGTCATTTAACGTCTGCTTTCCATACTGGCATGGGTTGGATGGTTTGACTGAGGACTGGTGAACCAGATGGCTGCACCAGGATCCAATCTGATCTGGCAGAGTTTCTACAGCTGGATGCCCTTTCTAACACCAGTTTAATAATGACAAAGTTATTTTACTAAATTCTTGTTTATTTTCAAAATAAATTGAAACAAAGGCAGTGTATTTTAGAAGAAATATGGTCACAAAAGTCACCTTTGTCTCGATTTTAACCCTGTTCAGTCAAAGGGGCCATTAGTGTTGCAAGCTACATGGCAACCTAACTAGTGCAGGGAGCATGAGAAAAGCATCCATTACACTATAAAGGGGTTGGCGTTAGGAAGGGTATCCACTCATGTCAAAGCAGACATCGGAGAACAATGCAGTTCTTTGTCCTTTCAGAGCCTGTTCTTTCAGAGCCATCCAAGGATGGATGACAGGAAGATGGACATTAAAAAGATGATGACGGAGATGATCTCTATAATCTATCTTCTGTAAACAAAAAGTACATTTGTACCAAAGGGAATCCATTTGAATTATCCAATTTATCATTTTGAAATTTTGCCGAACACAAGACTGCGCAGTTTTTACAGCTTTACAATTTATTCCCTGCGCAAAGTTTAATTTCAAAGATCAACCAGCAGAGAAACATACAATAACTTCTCTTTCACACATTTGCCAATCCATTATGGGAAGAAACATGAATTTTCAGCCTTTACTCTTTTCTTTCTTCAGCCTCTCTCTCTCTCTCTCTTTCTCTACCAATTATCTGCTGTTCCACTTTACTGGGTTTTTTCAGCTGTTTTCCACTTGCTTGATTTTAGATTCTGAAATCCCTATATTGAATTTCATATCAAGTCTGATGATTGGGAATGGGAAATCCAAATAACAAGATGTACAGTGTCAGCTATTATAATCATCATCCAGCCATCTATCTATTGATCTCTCTACCCATCTATCAATCTGTCTATCTATCTATCTATCTATCTATCTATCTATCTATCTATCTATCTATCTATCTATCTATCTATTTAATCTATCT
>NC_068995.1:43782185-43782883 GCF_001194135.2 Octopus bimaculoides | reverse complement strand
ATATATATATATATATATACACATATATATATCACCATCGGCGTTTAATGTCTGCTTTCCATGCCAGCATGGGTTATATATGTATATATATAAAGGACAATAAATCCAGGCAGTTACTGCTCAAGCACTCTAGTATAATCCAAGTTCTGGTTGATTGCATTGAATGGTATGAAATATGCAGCAGAAACGTACGTCAGACAGAGGTTGAAGTGAACATGCTGTATAAATGACTATGTCAATAAAAACTGTGAAGGTGTATAATTCTCCTTTTTTATTTGAATTATATAGATATATATTACAATGGGGGCTAGTTTATGGGGTTACCCTGGGTTTCCTGCTCATTAGGGGTTTAGCCTTAAGGCGTATCTTCAGGCCTCAAACACTGCTGGCCTAAGACCAGCAGTGTTTGGGGTCTGAAGATACGCCAACTGCTCTACATCTTAGAGCGTGCTTCTCCCCAAGATTTATGTATTTCTACAAACTGTTCTCTCTCTCTCTGTGCTTGAGGAGACCTATTGAGTAAAGTGCATCAACATCAAAATAAAAATCAAATGGAAATTGTAGTCGTGATACCCGTGCCATTGGCACATAAAAAGCAGCATCCGAATGTGGTTGATGCCAGCCCCCTCTGGCCCCTGCGCCGGTGGCGTGTAAAAAGCACCCACTACACTCTCAGAGTGGTTGGCATTAGGAAGGGC
>NC_068995.1:43781774-43782175 GCF_001194135.2 Octopus bimaculoides | reverse complement strand
ACAATACAAAATAATTTATGGAGCAGAATATCTGAATAACAGAATACATGAAAAAAAGAATATATGAATAAAATAATATCTGAACATACAGAAAGATATATAAATCCTATAGTGTAGAAAAGAGAATTTTAAAACCATTTCTGCTTGAATGTGTTCAGTAGGAGTGAGAAATCAATATGAGAGTAAAAGAGAAAATAGTTAATGTTGAAAATATGCAAAAATTGGGAGTTCTAGGGAGAAATGCTGGTGTGTGTGTGTACGTGTGTACATACATATATTATATATATATATATGATATTCATACATATATACAGACACACACACACATGTACGTATGTATGTATATATATATATATATATATATATATATATATATATACATACATATACACACATGCATC
>NC_068995.1:43775380-43778591 GCF_001194135.2 Octopus bimaculoides | reverse complement strand
ATATATATATATATATATATATATATATATATATATATATATATATACATATATATAGTGACTAGCATTTTGAACAAATTATAGTTTTCAAAATCACAAGCAGAATATACATTTAAAACACTTCTATTACACACACACACACACACACACACACACAGACAGACACACACACACAGCTATATATATGTGTATATATAACTACGCATGGGCCCTGGCGATTTTCCTTCTCCTTCTTTGGACTTTTCCCTTTCTTCTTTCCGACAAAGAGCTTTGCTCGAAATGTTAAAAACTCTCTTCTTTCACAGAGCGTCAAACTGATATAATTCGTATTTTCTCGTTTTTTTAATTCATATTTTGGAACTGTTTGTTCATTGAATTCACTATACACACACACATATATACACACATATATATATATACACACACATATATATATACACACACACATATATATCCATATATATATACACATATATATATATACACACACATATATATACACACACACACATATATATCCATATATATATACACATATATATATATACACACACATATATATACACACACACACATATATATCCATATATATATACACATATATATACATATATTAATTATATCATATTATATATTTGTATGTGTGTATATATAGATGATAATGATATATAGGCATCCATATACATACACTCATATGTATATGTGTGCACAAATATATATATATATATATATATATACACACACACACACACACACACAACCCGGCTATTGGTGTCACCATAGTTACAGTGATTAGCTAGTTTTTATTTTGATCCTTTATCCGTATCAATAACCATGTCAGCACATAAAAAAATTTATCCCATCATTGATGATATCTGCATGGCTGCTGCCTGACAGATATCACTCATACGCCACACTGTCTTTTATTACATAGCTGCCGTCAGGGTTGTGGTGGTGGTGGTTAAGAGGCTGGTTGTAATGGCTTGCTATGGTGTTGGAGACAGTGGTGGTGGTGATGGTGCTGGTCGCAATGTTTGCTATGGTGGTGGTGGTGGTGGTGGTTGTTGTGGTAACGATGGTGGTGGTGGTGATGATGGTGGTGGTTGTGGTGATTGTGGTGGAAGTGATGGTTGTTGTGGTGATAGTAGTAGAGATTACTGCTTCTATATGAGATCTAAATCCTCTCCATGCTCGAATCAAGCGGTCCTGGTTCATTTTGGACATTACTCTAACTATGGCAGCTTTCAAAGAATCTTTGGTGTTATGGCCATGTTCATTGACCTCTCTCTCAACCAATGCTCCACATGTAAAATAGTCCAATGGATTGAGATCTGGGGAATTAAGAGGCCAAATGTTAGGGGTTATGTGATCATGAAGATTTTCAGCCATCCATTCTTGTGTTACTAGAGCCATGTGTGATAGTGCAGAGTCTTCCATTGCATACACGCTCTATCCAGGGCTTAACAATTGTTTCCAGGACCTCATTGTAGGTAGTAGAGTTAACTCTAAGGCCTTGTGGAAAGAAGTAAGGAGGCATCACATGTCCTTCATTGCTGACAACTTGTAAAACCATGACAATTGCAGGAGATTTTGTATGCAAAACACTTGGAACTTCAGAAGGGTCTGCACATAACCATCTGTCATTTCTTCTGTTAACTTTTAGATCTTGGTCAAAGTTTTTCTCATTTGAGAAAAACCAAATCAAATCTCCTTCTGCTGGGGTTTTCAGTTTGTTTAAGAGCCTTTTAGACCTGATGTAGTGATTTTCTTTTGCTTTTTCTGACATAAATTGACCCTTCCTCATCATATAAGACTCATATCTGATGTCTTCGTGGACAACATTTCTGACTGTTCCTTCTGACTCATGGAGATCTTTTGCAATTGGCCTCATGGACTTTCTGGGATTGCAATCAATGGTCTGTTGAACTTGCTGGATGGTTTCAGAGCATTTAGAATGCTTTTTATGCTTTGATACTGGTGATACGTTTCCATCTTCAGTCTCTAACTCCCTACAAACTTTGTAGACGAAAGATCTGGTAACTTTTAAAAACTGAGATACTTCTAAATCACCACGCTTAGCCTTTGTAACCACAATAAGAAATGAAGTGTGCCTCTTCATTTCTTGTGTAAGCTGAGTGTCTGCTATTATTATTTTTTGACTCAGAATCTTGGGGTTAGGAATTGGTTGGCATTGAGAAGGAGGACGTCCAGCCATAGAAACGATGCAAGAAATGATGTTGGTGTTCGATGCACATCTGCTTGTTGCTGGTTCCCTGTTGGACCGTCCAACCCAGGCCAGCAGATAGGATGGATGTTAAACGATGACGATGATGATGATGATGATGTTGATGTTGATGATGATGATGACATTGGTGAGAATGACAAAGATGGCATTGGTGAGGATGATGATGATGATGATGATGATGAAGACAGTGATTAGAAGGGGAAGGAAGAGGAGGAGGAGGAGAAGAAGAAGAAGAAGAAGACGAAGAAGAAAAAGAAGAAAGGGAGGAGGAGATAAAAAAGAAGGGAGGAGGAGATAAAAAAGAAGGGAGGAGGAGGAGATGAAGAAGAAGAGGAGAAGGGAGAGGAGTAGAAAAAGGAGGAAAAGAGATGGAGAAAAGAAGAGAAGGAAGAGGAGGTGAAGGTAGAAGAAAAAGAAGAGGACAACAACAACAGCAAGACCAACAAAAAACAAACAAAAAGAAGAAGAAGAAGAAGAAAGGGTTGGTAGAAGCGTAAAGAAGGCAGCTATTTGCGGTTCCGAGCGTAGAATATTGACCGTAGCTCAGTGGTCAATATCTGAACTCTATGTTAAACAGAAGACAAAGTTCCGCAGAAGAATTGACTGAACTGATACAAATAAATGGACGGATGGATGGACAGGAGGACACACAGACAGATGGAGAGGATACGTTAAGTGGATGGGAGGTGGGGGGAGAGAGAGACAACAGATAAATAGATAGATGGATAGACAGACAAACAGACAGACTGATGGGTGGATGGATAGGTAGATAGATACATACATAGTAAGGCAAACAAATAGCTAAATGGACAGATAGATAAACAGATATATATATATATATATATATATATAGGGAGGGAGAGAGAGACAATCAGACAGATAGATAGACAGACAGAGAGAGTGATAGATAGATAGATAGTAAAGCAAACAAATAGCTAAATGGATGGATAGATAAACATATATATA
>NC_068995.1:43773720-43775370 GCF_001194135.2 Octopus bimaculoides | reverse complement strand
TATATCTAGGGAGAGAGAGAGTGACAGACAGATAGATAGATAGACAGAGAGAGAGAGTGACAGACAGACAGATAGATAGATAGACAAATAGAAAGATAGGTATAGAGACAAAAATATAGATTTGTGTGTGTGTGTGCATGTATGTGTGTGTGTGCTTGTGTATGTATACAGAGAGAAAGAGAGGTAGATAGATAAAGAGACAGATGTACAGACTGACAGAATAGAGAGTAAGATAGAGAGAGAGAAACAGAGAGAGAGAGAGAGAGAGAGAGAGGGACAGACATAAAGATGTAGTGAGAGAGAGAGAGAGAGAGAGAGAGACTGACAGAGAGAGGGACAGACATAAAAATGTAGTGAGAGAGAGAGAGAGAGAGACAGACAGACATAAAGATGTAGTGAGAGAGAGAGACAGAGAGAGAGAGAGAGACAGACAGACAGAGAGAGGGACAGACATAAAGATGTAGTGAGAGAGAGAGACAGAGAGAGAGAGAGAGAGACAGACAGACAGACAGAGAGAGGGACAGACATAAAGATGTAGTGAGTGAGAGAGAGAGAGAGAGAGATATTGAGATGTAGAAAGAGACAAACAGAGACAGAAAGTGAGAGAAAGAGAGAGACAAACATAGAGATGTAGAGAGAGACTTGGTGTTGATATGAAGATTGACAGTCCAAAATATGCACACACACACACACACACACACACACACACACACACACACAGATGCAGATACACAGACATACGCACATAGAAAGAGCCGAGCATAGAAGAAGAGAAGTCTAATGAGTGGGTGTGTTTTGGTCAGGCTGTCAGCAGGGCTGAAGGATGCACGCCTCTCCATAGTAGAAACGGTGGTGGTGGTGGTGGTTGCTTCCAGTGGCGCAACTGATAACGCAAAATTGATTTTAGGGATGGTGGTGGTGGTGGTGGTGGTGGTGGAAATGGGAGTGGGTGTGTGTGGTTAAAGAGTTGTTACCGGTGGGGGAAGGAGGGAGGGAGGAGGAGGCCGACGAAAGGTTGAGGGCGTGGTGGGAATAAAGTTGGTGAGGTGGGGGTGCTCCCCCATCGCCACAAATAGATAGATAGATAGATAGATAGATAAATAGCTAGACAGACAGATAACAAGAGTAATAGACAGACAGACAGATAGATAGATTGATAGATAGATGGGTTGATAGATAGATAGACAGATAGATAACGAGCGTAATAGACAGACAGACAGATGAGTTTCTTGCTGTTTAGAGATAGACGAGGAATAAAAAAGAATGGGACCAATGTAGTTACTGTTGTTGTTGTTGTTGTGATAGTCTCTAATGGATTTCTCGTTTGAGATAACAAATTATTTCTTTAATCAACTGGCAACGGAAAATAATATCTGACGATGATAATCATGGTGGTGATGGTAGTCATCATGATGATGACAATTATGGTGGTGGTGGTGGTGAGGGGGGGGATGCTGGTGGCAGTAGTTGTTGGCGGTGGCGGTGGTGGTGGTGGTGGTTGAGGGAAGATGCTATGCATGTTGGTTTTGTTAGTGCACATGTGTGCACAAACACATACATTGCAACATACACACTATACATACTACACACACTGTTTACTTGTACAATTTCATATACATAAATATATATATATATATATATATATATATA
>NC_068995.1:43771574-43773023 GCF_001194135.2 Octopus bimaculoides | reverse complement strand
GGGTTAAGACTTGTACTTCTTGTATCAGGATCCTTTGCTGAACTTAGCAGCGTTTCACCTCTCTTTAGATTCTGAGTTCAATTGCTGCTGAGGTCAACTTTACCTTTCGTCTTTTCGGGGGGTCGAAAAGTTGGGGCACAGGGGTTTAATGTTACCAACTTATGCCCCGCCCCACCCAACAAAAATTGCTGGCTTTGTGCCAAAATCTGAAACCATTATTATTTTTGTTGTTATTATTATCATCATTATTTTGCATTCTCTTTCTTGTTCCAGTGAATAATGGCCAGGCAGTAGAGATGCAGTGGAAGTACAGTTGAGCTGCAGCAGAGATACAGCAGGAAGCAGAAGACGTCTTGCTCATTTACAGAGCCCTTCGTTGTTGCATTCGTTCCTTTGTTAATTCTTCTTGTGCGACTGCTTAAAACGGCACAGTGCCATTTCGAAGCCACACCATCAGCCATAACTGGTCCCTGAGAGGAACAGAAGCCTATAACTGCAACAGCGGAAGACATAAGATACACAGTGATAAAAGAATCATCAAACATAGAGGGACACACTATTGAGAAACAGTGATAAAAGAATCATCAAACATAGAGGGACACACTATTGAGAAACAGTGATAAAAGAATCATCAAACATAGAGGGACACACTATTGAGAAACAGTGATAAAAGAATCATCAAACATAGAGGGACACACTATTGAGAAACAGTGATAAAAGAAGCATCAAACATAGAGGGACACACTATTGAGAAACAGTGATAAAAGAATCATCATATATTAAAATCCACTGATAACAGGGTTATCAGACGTAAAACATGCAGGGATAATAAAATCGTCAAACATTGAGGGGAAACAGTGTTGAGAACAGCCTCATCAAACATCAAAATCCACCGATAACAGGATTATCAAACATAAGAAATACAGTGATAAAAAAAGGATTATCAAACAATAAAGCGATTTGTGATAACAGGATCATCAAACGTTGAGGTGCACAGTAAAATCAGGATTATCAAACATCAGAGACACGACACAGGGGTAACTTATATTATCAGACATTGAAGGGCAGAACAGAACAGAATTATCAAACATCAAAATACATACTGATGAGAGGATTATCAAACAGGGATTATAGGATTGTCAAATGCCAAAATATACAATAAAAAGCAGGATTATCAGATATACGAGATGCCATGATAATAAGATTATCAGGGACCAACAAACAGAATAATAACAGGATTATCAAACACCGAGGGATAAGATTATCATACACAGATAATCCGATGGTCAGTGAAGCACAGTGATAACGGGATTATCAAAGCATCAATAAATGCAATAGTAAGAGGATTAGCAGATAACCAGAAATACTATACTAACAGGATTATCAAAGCTGTTATTTGTATAAAAGAAAGCGAGGGAGAGGGAGAGGGAGAAGGAGAGAGATCGGAAG
>NC_068995.1:43768888-43771175 GCF_001194135.2 Octopus bimaculoides | reverse complement strand
ACCACCACCACCCACATTATCCTCACCACCAATACCACCACTGCAGCCACCACTACCACCACCACCACCACCACCACACTACTGTTGCCCTCATCACCAACACCAACACCATCACCACCACCTACATTATCATCACCATCTATACCACCACTTCAGCCACCACCACCACTGTCTCCACCATCATTACCGTCACCACCATTGTTGTTGCCATAACGCTGCCAGATCTGTGATTCCGTGAAGATGGAGCTAAACGGCAGCCTCAAGGAAACTCTTGGAGTGAGATTGAATTTGAAGACGGCCAATCAATACACCGTTGAAAACGTCATGTCATAGTGCCCAGCCCAATCCGAGATTCTATTTAACAGCAGATTTAATAATAACAATAACAACATATTTTTCCTTTCCAAATGGAATAATAATAATAATAATAATAATATCTTCCACAATATTAAACATTCGGGCACCAAGCCTTATAATCCATAGAGGACCTTGAGAGGACCCATGAGACTTTGACAACAGGTTGCTGGATGCTCTCAAAGAATTAACCAAGGTAAAATCAAGAGCTCTGAGAAGTAAATAATAATATTAATAATAATAATAATTTATCTATTTTATTTGCCACCAGGGCAACAAATGAGGGGAGTCAATGCAACAACAGGCATAAAATATGGGGATTTACAAGCAATGGAATGATATATATATATATATATATGTGAATATATGAGAAAAAATAATAAGAAAGTATATGTGATATACAATAAGACATAGAAAGAAAATAAACATATGATAAAAATAATAATAATAATAACAACATCAATAATGGTTTATTTTATTGACCACAGGAGCCCAATACATTGATGGCAATATCAAAGGAGAAAATACAACACACAAAAAGGTGGGGGATTATATTGATGATAACAGGAAACAACAAGAAGAAGAATATAACACAAGAGTTTGAAATAGAATTCAGGAAGATAAATATATAAATAGAATCCCTAATGATAGGACAGTACACCAAGGGTAATTTGGAGAAAACCCCATACAGAAAGTCTTGGATTATTTATTCTGCTGTCTCAAAGGCATTGGAAGTGCCTTCTTCCAATAATAATGATAATAATAATAATAACAGAGTAAAAGTAACACCACCAAAACAAACCAGCATAGAGCTGTGAAAATATGCAATATAAACAACAATATGTTCAAATTGGCCTGGTCTGGCCTCTTACACTTGCCCTACAATGCAATTCTAAAAACATATAATCACACAAGGAAAATCTCAAAGCTACAATATGATGCATGGTTAATTTAAACAATTAATAAGCATTACAATTAACAGAGTTCAACTCTTGAAGCATTTAATCTGGCCATATCCAACCCGAAAACGGTCAGATCTGACTTCTTACACTTGCCCTACAATCTTACTCTAAAAATAAAACAATCACATATAGAAATCTTGAAGCTACGAGCTACTTTGCTGGTTTTTTATTCCATTTTCCAAAGAACTTGAGCAAATCAATGATGGAAAATATCTGACATCGTCACAGAAAAGACAAAGAGAAAAATACAGATATTTAAGGAGAAAAAAGGGAAATTAAAACAATTGACCCAAAATGGCTGCCGAAAACACAACACGGCATGCGGAAGCTTATTACTTGTACTTTATTGCAGGAATTGGATTGTTTTTCAACTCTTTGGTGATTCTATGCATCATTTTTAAGAAGTCGCTTCGCCGAATGACCAGTGCATTTTTGGTACACGCCTGTCTACTCAACGAGTTCCGCTCCATGTTTTGCATCTTGTTTGCAAACAACCTCCTCAGCCAGCGCCAACCGAGCAACTGCGACCTGGAGGGCTCCACTTACATCGTCATCATGACGGTTTATACATTCAACATGGTTGCCATGGTGTGTTGCGAGGCGTACACGTTCGGAGAAACGAACATTGGCGGTGATGCAAAAGGCACGTTCTGCTGTGTGTTGTTCGGGCTAGTCATGGTTTACATAGGGAGCTTGATACTGCACTTGGGACCCACGCTAATCGGAGGCTACTTCGGTTTTCATCCAGATATTGGAAATTGCTCTTTCATACTCGGACAAGTGGAGAGTTACGTCGCTTATACGATGTGGATAGCAATTGTGAGTCTGGCACTAATTGCCATGGCACACTATATCTCGAGGTTGTACAAAGAAATACAGGTCAACCAACCGAATCGTGTCTCCATGTTGGTTCGTTCCTCCATCTGCTTTGCTAATGCGCCGAAGGTGTCGGAGAGCAGCGTGCGTGCAAT
>NC_068995.1:43767070-43768685 GCF_001194135.2 Octopus bimaculoides | reverse complement strand
TCTACCAAGCGTTCAGCTTCATCGCCTGGACGCAGTCAGCCATCGAGCCGATACTCTACACGTTCCTTGACCGGAAGCTCAACCTGTTCGTGCGCTACGTGTCCTGTGGTGGGCAGCGGAAGTACGACATGGAGACTATAGTGTCGCTAATGTCGCAGTATCAACAGGCTGTGGCGCAACAAGACCTGCCTGACAACGAAACCGGTCAACTGCGCCGCCAACAGCAACAGCAACAACAACAACAACAGCAGCAGCACTACCCCCACCACCACCACCACCATCACCACCATCATCACCCACAGCAACAGCCGCACCAGCATCAGCATCAGCAGCATCGCATTCGACAACAGGGTTATGCAGTAGATGAGACTGGCCAACGGGTCAGTGAGGAATATCCACTTCCAGAACCTCTCAGAGATGAACCGCCCCGTGAAACATACCCCCACCCAGACTATGAGTACCGAGTGTGAGTGTGGCAATGAAGGACAGCCACTGACTTTTCCTACCCTAAGGGGCTTTTAAACCCAAGGTTTACATGCTATTATATATAGCTTTCCTACTTTGAATTCAACCTTTAAAAACAAATCATTAACAACAATAATAATAATGATAAACATAGCAACTATACCTGGATCCTCAATACTACACACTATCCAAAAAAATAGCCCTGTTAGGAACAGCCCACATCCTACACAAGACGCTATTAATCCAGTAATACAACCCAAACAAAACAATCTGCAAACACAAGACTCACTCTATACAGCAAATGTCCAATGAAATAAACTGTCACCAGCAAGCTAGATAACCAATGCATTACACACTCAACACAATACAAACAGTGATGCAACAAAAGACTGCACCACACCTCAAAAGACAAATGCTGCACACATCCCAGCAACATGGAGGTGTAGCAGGTGATGAGTAGAAATTTACCTGAAACCACCAAAATGCTGAACAATGATAATAATAACAATAATAATGTTTTCTTTATTAACCACTAAGGTTTCACAAAAAATGATGGGAACAGTACATGAAGGACATGCAAAAAACAAAAAATTATTAAAATACAAATTTTAACAAAAAAATAATTCCTCAATCGAGGGAGACTACCTAGAGCTGCTCATGGAAGCCCTACGAAACCACACAGGATCTGACCTCTAGGGCAAGTGCCCCCTCCACATCATCTGCAGGTGCATGTTTAGAATAGGCCCCGTTCGTTCATACCATTCTTGCCACATTCATCCACTTTTAAACAAAATTTACCCTTCTACTTTTACTTTCGTTTTCAAGTGAATCTTGAAAAAGTCAATGAGAACTTGGCCAAAGAGGAAAGTATCTGTCTTCTGCCCTTTTAATATGGTCAACCACACAACCTCTTTTGCCAAGGCCACCAAACAAACTGATGACGATAATAACAACAACATTAATCCTACAAACCATTGAGGAAGTCTCTACATGGTTGTTCAACCTGCTAGATATAGCAGCCAAATCTACCTCGAATCACATTCTACAGTCTTCAAAGATGACACTATGGTATAATGTTCAGTGAAGTACATTGTGCCAGAAAAAGCAAACCCCTGCCCCACCAAAAAAAAAAAAAAAAAAAAAAAAAAAA
>NC_068995.1:43762900-43763665 GCF_001194135.2 Octopus bimaculoides | reverse complement strand
TGATCTATATATATACTCCTAAACAAGTACATGCATACACACACATGATCATACATTTTACACACACATACACACAAGCACATATATATACACACACTCACAAACACAGGTACATGCATACACATACATAGACACCCAAACAAGCACATACATGCATAAGTGCTGACATAAACACACACACATATACATACACACGCACAGACACACACACACACATTCAAACATACAAGCACAGACACACTCATACATATTTAGACACACACACACGCATACACATGCCCCCATCGTCAGTGTTACAAGGTAACTAAACTAAACTCAGACTTCTAGAAATATCCTGCCCGACATTCACACACACACACGTCTACACACTTTTAGTATGCCTTATAGAGAAGGAGATAACATTACATTGCCTTTCTCTCTCTCTCTCTCTCTCTCTCTCTCTTACTTTGTGTGTATATATAAGTGTGTGTGTGTTTGTGGGAGTGTGTATAACATATATATGTGAGTATGTGTGTGTGTATATATATATATATATATATATATACACACACACACACGATATATATGTATACATATTCATATATATATATATAAATATATATACATATACTAATATATATGCATATATATACTTATATATACATATATATACACACACATACATATATATATACACATATAAATACAAAAATATATACATATATACATACACATATAAATATATATATATATATATATATATATATATATATATATATATATATA
>NC_068995.1:43761031-43762890 GCF_001194135.2 Octopus bimaculoides | reverse complement strand
CCATGCTCCAATCTGATTTGGCAGAGTTTCTACAGCTGGATGCCCTTCCTAACACCAACCACTCCGAGAGTGTAGTGGGTGCTTTTACGTGCCACCGGCACGAAGGCCAGTCAGGCGGTACTGGCAACGGCCACGCTCAGAATGGTGTATTTTATGTGCCACCTGCACAGGAGCTAGTCCAGCATCAAACTTCCATTCAGTTTGGTTTCTTTCTACCAATTCCATTTCAAAAGTATTGGTCAGATTGAAGCTGCAGTAGAAGACACTTGCCCTAAAGTGCCAAGCAGCGGCACTCGGAACCTGCACCATTATAATTCCAAAGTACCAAAGTAAACTCTATCTCCACACAGCTATACCTCTATCGGAAGATATTTCAAAACGGAAAAAAAAACCTCTTAAATAGAATCACAGAAACTGGCATGGTTCCTGCTTTTCTTCAATAGCATTTGCTTAAAAGCTATTGTTTGAAGGCCATAACACAGATTTTTAAAAAATAAGTTAATTGTTCATAAAATGAGTAAATCAGTTAAACTGATGTAGCTTTAAATACCACGAAATTTCCTAAAGACTGCACACTTAATGTTCTTTCAATGCAACGCAAAATCTGAGTCAGACGTAAGAAATAAGGAATAATTTTTTAAGGCCAGATACATTATTGTACCATTATTGCTTACTACATATTTTTTTTTATTGTAGAGGCGCAATGGCCCAGTGGTTAGGGCAGCGGACTCGCGGTCATAGGATCGCGGTTTCGATTCCCAGATCAGACAATGTGAGTGTTTATTGAGCGAAAACACCTAAAAAGTTCCACGAAGCTCCGACAGGGGATGGTGGCGAACCCTGCTGTACTCCTTCACCACAACTTTCTCTCACTCTTTCTTCCTGTTTCTGTTGTGCCTGTAATTCAAAGGGTCAGCCTTGTCACACTGTGTCACGCTGAATCTCCCCCGAGAACTACGTTAAGGGTACACGTGTCTGTGGAGTGCTCAACCACTTGCACGTTAATTTCACGAGCAGGCTGTTCCGTTGATCGGATCAACTGGAAACCCTCGACGTCGTAAGCGACGGAGTGCCACAATTTCTTTTATTTTTTAATGGCTTAAAACCTGCACTTCATGCAGCCTTTTAAACTAGCTCTTGCAGAGGGCTAATTGGGCCGGCAGCCCAAAACTAAGGAAAGCTAAATAGCATGACTATAATATACCTACAATGACTATATGCCCCAATGGTGTTTGATCAGAGGTTAAGGACAGACAAGAATTAATTCTGTAATGCAATCATTTTATTGTTCATCATCATCATCATCGTTTAACGTCCCAATCCCAAATTGAATTCCAACTGGTGAGGGGCCAGAATTGTAAAGGAAGGTGCCAATGAAGGCAGGAGGAAACAAAGACTAGACTGAAACAGGCGACAATTATAACTAAGAAGTCCCCTTACCTTGGGCCAACGGTTTCCTCTTTCACATGTTTATTCAGGTGTAGAGTCTTCTTAACGATCTCAGCTGCCTTGGGTGTCGTGTAGGTGAGATAACATAACAACTGGTCTTCAGGCTGTAATTGAAACCAATGGATTAAAATCATCATCATCATCATCGCCGACATCATCATCATCATCGCCGACATCATCATCATTTAACGTTTGAAAAACTTTAGTCAAGCGAATCAATCCTACCACCAAATACTTATTTTATTTTTAGTAAGCCCATTGCTTATTTTATCAGTCACTTTAGCTGAACTGCTAAGCTATGGAGACATAAATACAACACCAGAAATCAAGCAGCGGTAGGAGGAACACACACACATACATATACACACATGTATATATATATATATATATATATATATATATATATATAT
>NC_068995.1:43755980-43760060 GCF_001194135.2 Octopus bimaculoides | reverse complement strand
ATATATATAGAGAGAGAGAGAGAGAGAGAGAGAGAGAGCAAGGTTGTTTTTTTTTTCCAGTTATCCAGGAAAGCCATGTCTGACCCCTGAGGAGGGGAGAGGGAAATATCACCCTACTTGGGACCGGGTGAGGGTTGGTAAGAGGAAGAGCATCCCGGTCCTTCATGTACCCCGCTTATCAACCAATGAAGAGCAGAAAGAATGTCATACAAACCTTTATCCAGACTTTGTCGTTGAGGAAAGAGAACGGCATGGGAGGATTGTCACCAGGCTGGACAATTGTCTTGGAGAAATCAATAGTACGACCATCCAGACGTGGCGGAGTGCCTGAAATGGAGACAACAACATACACAATATATATTTATGAGATATATGTATAAACGTGCTTGTGTATATATGTATGTGGCCGTTGCCAGTACCGCCTGACTGGCCTTCGTGCCGGTGGCACGTAAAAGCACCCACTACACTCTCGGAATGGTTGGCGTTAGGAAGGGCATCCAGCTGTAGAAACTCTGCCAGATCAGATTGGAGCCTGGTGCAGCCATCCGGTTTCACCAGTCCTCAGTCAAATCGTCCAACCCATGCCAGCATGGAAAGCGGACGTTAAACGATGATAGGAAGTCTGCTACAGAGACATTGAGCAAATAATTGTTTGTAAAAAAATGTGATGTAAAACTCAGCCTCGTTAAATTTTTGAAATAATTAGTAAAAGTTAATTACCTGTTTTTAATCTCCCCATCTTGAAGCCTGCTTTTTCAAGGGAACATGCAAGACCCACAGCTGGTTCATCTCCCAGTCTACCTGCGGGCTTTGAACTCAGTCCAACGGTGATGCAGCCTCGCAGAAATGTTCCTGTCGTTAACACAACAGTTTTGCCAAACATCTGGGTTCCATTTTCTAAAAATGGTAAATTAATGCAATTACAGCACGGAAGACACATTAGCCATTCAAAAACACATTTCAGAACATTGTTAGGATAAACCCTTTAATAAGATGACATCATCAGCATCATCATCATCATTTGACGATTTCCATGCTGGCATGGGTTGGACAGTTTGACCGAACACTGGCAAGCTGAAGAGCTGCACCAGGTTCCAATGTGATATGGAATGGTTTCTATAGCAGCTGGATGCCCTTCCTAATGTCAACCACTCCAAGAGTGTAGTGGGTGGTTTTTACATGCCACAGGCATTGGTACCAGTTAGGAAACACTGGGATCGGCCATGACTGGTCTCACTTGGTTTGACAGGTTTTCTCAAGCACGATGTATTATCAAAAGTCTCTGTTACATGTCACTGCCACCATGAGGCCCAAAGTTCAAAGAGTGCCTTTTACATACCACCAGCACAGGTGCCAGTTACAAACCACCGGCATTGGTCACAACTGCAATTTCACTCAGATTGACAAGTCTTCTCAAGCACAGCATATCACCAAAAGTCTTGGTCACTGGCACCACGTCACAAAAATGGATCCAAAAGATAGTTTTTGAATTAGCCTGCTAGAGTCCTGTAAAAAGCACTCATGCCGATACCACGTAAGAGCATTCATGCGGAGCTACATAAAAGCGCTCGTGCGTGCCACGTAAAAGCACCCAGCTCACTCTGTAAAGTGGTTAGTGTCAGGAAAGGGCATCCAACCATAGAAACCATGCTAAATCAGACCGGAGCCTGGTGCAGCTCTGCAGCTTGTCAGCTCTGGTCAAACTGTCCAACCCATGGACAATGGATGTTAAATGATGATGATGATGATGATGATGATGATGATGGAAGAAAGCAAATCCTACTCACCCAACAAAACACCGAAACATTCTTGTGTGGCCAAACTATGTTCTGAAGAAACCGATTCTTTCAGTAGAAGGTCTTCAACAGGACTTTCTACGACAGTCAATCCAGGCAGAGTGAGGAGAGCCTTTTGGATAAAATTCTTGTACAAAGTACGATCAATCTGTGCACGTGGGCCCTGGAAATATAAACGCCAAGAAAGAAAACCCTGTTAATGTGGGGGTAATATGTGTTTGGTGAGGTGATGCGATGTGTGGAGTTGAACAAAGCGGTTGGGAAACAAGCTTTTTACTACACAGCCACAGTGTTAGTGTTGTAAATATTATCAACCACACAAACTAAGTTATAACCGCTAAGTTATAGGGATGTAAACACACCGGTACCAGATGTCAAGTGATGGTAGGGGAGAAAAACAGACAGACACACACACACACACACATGATAGGCTTCTTTCAGTTTCTATCTACCAAATCCACTCACAAGGCTTTGGTTGGCCTGGGACAATAGTAGAAGACACTTGCCAAAGGTACCATGCAGTGGGACTGAACCCAAAACCATGTGGTTTGGAAGCAATAAACCATGCCTGCACCTATGTACACGCATACACATGTATACACTCTCGCACACATCACATACATATATACATGCATAAAATAAAGGTTGTTGTTGTCATAGAAGCACCCCAAAATGAGAAACTTACCCAAACAGCGGGTCCTTTCTTGGTATTCAACATTCTGTAATTGATCCCAGTTTCATCTGAAATAATTAATTAATCTCTAATGAACACTCATTTTACAAGAGACATGGGAGTCATGGATGTGCTTACTTTGCTTGACAGGGGCTGGGATCATCCCAAGTTAGTGGCCCCAGAAGCATCAACATCTGTAGACTCTAGATAGATATGACTTGTTGTTTTCGAATTATCATCAAAGCTTCTGTAGCAATGCTTTACTCTAGGTAGGGGTTCTCACTTAACACAAATCTATTTTTACCTCTAGGATAGGATAGTTAATAGTCTGACCTCTACCCTTTGACCTATCCAGTATGAAAGGCCTTACCACAGAGTTTGTGCTCTACTGGCATAGGTCTTGGGGGTCACTGAGGAACACTCTGGGCTGTCTTTAAGGTCTCCCTCTCCCAACTCCTGTTGGTTTTGCAGTGTCATCAATGCATACATAACTTTTTTTCTCAGAAGGGGGTGGTGGCCCCATGTAAACCTCTTTTTCTACTTCTGGCCAGAGGTGTTCTATATTAGTCTGGTCTGTATCCTTTGACCCTACCACAGGGGGCCCTACAACAGGAGCTTGAGCTCTGCTTCAGCTTTCAGGGTCACTGAGGCCCACAAGCCACCAACTTCAACAAGGACTGGACCTTGCAGTGTGACAGGGTACTGTACAGAGGCACCAAAAGGTCAGAATAACAGTGGATTTGAAGATAAAGGGATGAAAAGAAAAAGCAATTGAAATAAATCTACAAAGAAATGCTTTGAAAAATGGAAGCAATTCTACAAACCACAAGCACGGCCACAGAGACCATCAAGAGCATCGACTTCTTTCATCAGATGTCCTTTGCCAATTCCACCAAATGAAGGATTACAAGACATGGCTCCTATAAAATAAAAAACAAAAACAAACAGGAATAAATAAAACTCAGAAAATTATAATAAGGTCTCTGTCTCTCTCACTTTTCTCTTGTTATATATTTACCTGTCGTGGAGGTGCAATGGCCAAGTGGTTAGGGCAGCGGACTCATGGTCATAGGATCATGGTTTCAATTCCCAGCATGGGTTGGACGATTTGACTGAGGACTGGCAAGCCAGGAGGTTGCACCAGGATCCAATCTGATCTGGCAGAGTTTCTACAGCTGAATGCCCTTCGTAACGCCAACCACTCCAAGATTGTAGTTGGTGCTTTTACATGCCACCGGCACGAGGGCCAGTCACACAGTACTGGCAACGGACATGCTCAAAATGGTCCATTTTATGTGCCACCTGCACAGGAGCCAGTTCAGCGGCACTGATATTATATCATCAACATTTAATGTCCTATTTTCCACCTTATATAACAATGCACCACCACCCTCTCAAACTAGTCCATCACCACCCCACAACTACCACCACCACCACCACAACCACCACCATTACAACCACCACCACCACAACCACCACCATTACAACCACCACCACCACAACCACCACCCTATGATACTCACCAATTGTCTCTATCTTGTGGGTCAACAACAGGGTGTTCGCACCCATCCTGGCAGCGGCATGTGCAGCCTCGGTCCCAGCATGTCCTCC
>NC_068995.1:43754836-43755601 GCF_001194135.2 Octopus bimaculoides | reverse complement strand
CAAACGTGATCAATGCCAGTGCCGCCTGACTGGCTCCCATGCTGGTGGCACATAAAAAGCACCATCTGAACATGATCGATGTCAAAGCCCCCTGGTTGGCTCACGTGCCGGTGGCACACACAAAGGGGACAATCAAGGAGAGACAAAGGGATTAAGTCGATTACATCGACCCCAATGCGTAACTGGTATTCGATTTATCGGCCCCGAAAGGATGAAAGGCAAAGTTGACATTGGCGGAATTTGAACTCAGAACATAACGACAGACGAAATACCGCTAAGCATTTCGCCCGGCATGCTACCGTTTCGGCCAGCTCACTGCCTTAGGAAGTGTCCTTCATATTTTAATACAATTGGGTGTAGTTAGTGAGAGATTTGGCTACTACTTCTAGGTTTTCTTAAGTCTTCTAATTTAGCCTCAACTGACCAAAGCCTTGTGAGTGGATTTGGTAGGCGTTAAATGAGAGGAGCCCATCGTATATATGTGTGTGTGTTTGTGTTTGTGTGTGTTTGTCTCCACCACCATCGCTTGACAGACGATCTCGTTGAGTTTACGGTCCCTGTAACTTAGGGGTTCGGGAAAAGGGACGATGTACTAGGCTTGCAAAGAATAAGACCTCAATTGAATTGAGTTTTTACCTGTAAATTTGGATTTTCATCCCTAATATTATTGTTATATATATACATTTCGTAGCTGTGTGGTGAGAAGCTTGCTTCCCAACCAAATGGTTCCAGATTCAGTCTCGATGCCTGGCACCTTGGGCAAGT
>NC_068995.1:43754259-43754775 GCF_001194135.2 Octopus bimaculoides | reverse complement strand
TGTATATATATATATATATGTACGACGGGCTTCTTCCAGTTTCCGTCTACCAAATCCACTCACAAGGCTTTTGTCTATCCGAGGCTATAGTCGAAGATACTTGTCCAAGGTGCCAGGCATCGGGGACTGAATCTGGAACCATTTGGTTGGGAAGCAAGCTTCTCACCACACAGCTACTAAATGTGGCCTCTCCTCTCGTAGAACAACGGATGAGGGTTCCACTGTTTTTTTACTGAACGGTCACCTGCAGAAATGATTTGTTTATGGTCATCAAATACCTGTGCCGTATACATCAGCTCACTCTCTCTCCTCCATCAAACCGACGTTACCTGAACAGGTGCAAAGTGTAGCACACATCAGGTGTAGCAGACGAGACGAAGATCTTGTACGTAATTTGTTGAATTATGTGTGTAAACAACAACCCCTCTATATGAAATAGAAGGGACCCTCTATATGAATATAAACTACGACAGAATATGTATATATATATATATATATATATATATATATATATAT
>NC_068995.1:43752831-43754137 GCF_001194135.2 Octopus bimaculoides | reverse complement strand
TATCATGTCAAGTGTGGAGGCGCAATGGCCCAGTGGTTAGGGCAGTGGACTCGCGGTCATAGGATCCAGTTTCGATTCCCAGACCGGGCGTTGTGAGTGTTTATTGAATGAAAACACCTAAAGCTCCCCCAGGGGTTGGTGGCGAACCCTGCTGTACTCTTCCACCACAACTATCTCTCACTCTTACTTCCTGTTTCTGTTGTACCTGTATTTCAAAGGGCCAGCCTCGTCACACTCTGTGTCACGCTGAATATCCCCGAGAACTACGTTAAGGGTTACACGTGTCTGTGGAGTGCTCAACCACTTGCACGTTAATTTCACGAGCAGGCTGTTCTATTGATCGGATCAACTGGAAACTCTCAACGTCGTAAGCGACGGAGTGCCAGCAATCAAGTCATGTGACCTGGATTGTTTTTTTTTTATTCTTAGCATTTTAATTTGGTCATTATCAATATCTGTAGACCTACCAGAATGCTTGTGGTCTTCAGGATCTAAATTTTCACTCCTAAATCTTGCAAACCACTTCCAAATTTTTCTCTCAGATATGGCACCATCTCCATAAACTGCATATATTTTTTTTACTCTTTGTACAGCATTTTCTTTTTCTTTTATGATAATAAAAGAGCATCAAATCATACAAATTTATCTCCTTTTCCTCTAATTTCACTTCTGATATAAAAACAGTGGGAAGCTGGTGAGCTGGTAGAAATGCTTAGCGGTATTTCGTCTGCTGTTACGTTCTGAGTTCAAATTCTGCTGAGGTTGACTTTGCCTTTCATCCTTTCAGGGTCGATAAATTAAGTACCAGTTACGCACTGGGGTCGATGTAATCGACTTAATACCTTTGTTTGTCCCCTATGTGTGTAGCCCCTTGTAGGCAATAAAGAAATAAGAAACTTTAGCATGCCAGGTGAAGTGCTTAGCAGTATTTCATTTATCTTTACGTTCTGAGTTCAAATTCCGCTGAGGTCGACTTTGTCTTTCATCCTTTTAGGGTTGATAAATTAAGTACTATATATATATGCATATATATATATGTCTCCCCTTACACACACTTCCTGTTTTGACACCACATTTCCTGCTTAACACAAACTTTTAACCCTTTTTTTAAACCTAACAAAACTCTCAACTCTCATGCATCCTTATTTTTCCTACCAGTTTATACATAAACTACTATTGAACTACAAAAGCTCAAAGACAATATAATGTAAGGGTATATTTATTTTTTTATATATTATTGTTTTATATATTATTTTCTTCATTTTGTACTTCTTTGTAAAAACACATTTTCATTCTCCTTCTTCTT
>NC_068995.1:43751402-43752547 GCF_001194135.2 Octopus bimaculoides | reverse complement strand
CCATCATCATCGTTTATTGTTCGCTTTTCATACTAGCATGGGTTGGATGATTTGACTGAGGACTGGTGAAACCAGATGGCTACACCAGGCTCCAATCTGATTTGGCAGAGTTTCTACAGCTGGATGCCCTTCCTAACACCAACCACTCTGAGATGTATATATATATACACAAACACACACATATTCACACATGCACATACACACACACACAATGATATACTTTTAGTTTCTATCGACCAAGTCCTTTCCCGAGTCTTTGGTCAACCTGAGGATTCAGTAGGAGACACATGTGCAAATTGCCATGCAGTAGGATTGAACCTAAAGCCATGTGGTTGAGAGGCAAACTTCTTGACCACACAGCTACGTTAACAATGCTCAAAAAAATGAATAAATTAATAAAATAAAAAGAAATAAAAACAGAAACAAATAAACAAAAAGACATCAGATTTTATTGTAAAATAGAATGGTTTGGCTGTGGCATTAATTTCTGTAGAGTTTTTGAAAGGATTTGCATTTGGAGGGATCTTTAAGAACATCTATATGTATATATATATATATATATACATACACACGCGCACACACATATATATGTATGTGTATACATAAATATGTGTGTGTATGTGTAACAGTTGTTCATCACGGACGGAATTAATTCAAACTGCATCCTGAGATGGAAATAGGACAAGCAGCATGATGCACAGAAATAGGACAAAGAAGTGTCATCACACTGCAAATAAATAGCATAAACTATGATAGCAGGTTAAAATAGGTTGAGATATATCATAGTGGATGAAATAGGACAAATTAAACTATATATGTTGGGCAAAATAGATCAGCTACAAATATAGAGCCAAAATAGGTCAAACTATAAAATATCAAGGAAATGAAATGATTACAGCAAACTAATTTCTAGAGGGAAAATGGGACAAACGTGAACAGAGATGGAACATTGAGCAAGCTGTACATGTACAAAAATAGGACAAAGCACACAAAGTGGAAAGATGTGTATCTGAGTTAAAATGGGACACACATTAACATGGTTTCAGAATAGGACATGTTTCAGGACAGAGAGAAAAGACCATATACAAAAATAGGACAAAGCACACAAAGTGGAAAGATGTGTATCTGAGTTAAAATGGGACACT
>NC_068995.1:43748005-43751297 GCF_001194135.2 Octopus bimaculoides | reverse complement strand
GTACAAAAATAGGACAAAGCACACAAAGTGGAAAGATGTGTATCTGAGTTAAAATGGGACACTCATTAAGATGGTTTCAGAATAGGACATGTTTCAGGACAGAGAGAAAAGACCATATACAAAAATAGGAAATGCTTCACAATAGAGCA
This sequence comes from Octopus bimaculoides, assembly GCF_001194135.2. NCBI lineage: Eukaryota > Metazoa > Mollusca > Cephalopoda > Octopoda > Octopodidae > Octopus > Octopus bimaculoides. The sequence continues at coordinate 43,751,148 of NC_068995.1, read as the reverse complement.
GTATAGGTAGATTAAGTAGAAATATAGGGCAAACTATATGATGTACAAAAATAGGACAAGCTATATCAGGTATTAAAAAAAATAAAGCAAAAATGGAGCAGAAAATATCTAAAATGGGGCAGACATCCAGCTCAATCTTTAATCATCTGTCATGCTCTTTTCTCACTCAAGCCCACTCACCTATCCCCCTGCTGTTTCTGCTTTACTATCCTTTTTCCCATACCTTGTAACTTGAGAATTATGCCCCCGCATCTCTCTTTCCCTTTTCCGGTTGGGAAAAACCATGTATTCAATTCTTCAGCAAGACACTCGCTCTGGTCCCTCTCTATCATACATTCACATCCTTGAATTCTGTAACTCCATTCAGTCAGGGGTCTCATCTTGCGAGTAATCTTGTGGCTTCACTATTGCTGATGCCATGAAAAGAAGCATCTAATACACTCTGTGAAGTGGTTGGCATTAGGAAGGGCATCCATCTGTATAAAACCACACCAAAGCAGATGGTATGTTGGTTCCTGTTAAATCATCTAACTGATGCCACCATGGAAAGAAGGAAGTGAAACGATAATAATGATACACACATACATAGTCTGTTGCACTCGAGAGTACTTAGCAATGCACCCACCTTTTCTATTCCCTTATCTCAATTCTCTCTGTCTCTTATCCATCTTGTACCTTAAGGATACACCCTCACCATTTTTCTCTCTCTTTTCTGCTGGGGGAAGCTATCTATTTACCTTTTGAGGGTGATGACTAAAGCTTGAGAGAAAAATAGGACAAATGGGGGAGGAAAACTTCTGAGGAAAGATAGGAAGGTGGGGGATAGGACAAATGGGAGGAAAGACTGAGAGGAGAGACAGGATGAATAGAGAGGAAAATGAGAGGATAGATAGGACAAAGAGAGGAAGGGCAAATCTTGAGAGGAGATGTAGGACAAGACGGAGGAAAACTTCAGATGAGAGATAGGATAAATGAAGAGGAAAAATGAGAGGATAAATAGGACAAAGAGAGAAAGGTCAAAACTTGAGAGGACAAAGGGAAGAAGTGGGGGACACTTGAGAGCAAAGATAGGACAAAAAGAAGTAGGAGAAGGAAAACTTGAGAGGAGAAATAGGATAAATGAAGAGGAAAAATGAGAGGATAAATAGGACAAAGAGGGAAAGGACAAAGAGAAGAAGTGGGGGACACTTGAGAGCAAAGATAGGACAAAAGGAAGTAGGAGAAGGAAAACTTGAGAGGAGAGACAGAACAATACTAGGGATGGAACAGGGTTCTAATGGCGCACGATCTCTCGGTCAACAGCTTGCAGTGCTTTCAGACAAATTACGCTGACATTGAGTCTACCAATTGGAACCTGGTGGCGTTGGTTTTCTATGCCGTAGACTGAAAGTAAAGAGAAAACATGTGAAAGAGAGAAAGGTACGTATATTTTTTTGTATTTGTAATTTTCTTTTCTTTTCTTTTCTTCTTTGATTATATTTGGGTCTCAAAGTATAGAGAATTATATATGTATGTTTATAGTTATATTTCAGGATGATTATTTGTGGGGTTTTTTTTTTGCCAGAGTGAGCAAAGGAGAGAGAGAGAGAGAGATGTATATGTAGGCAGACAGGCACATATGGTGATAGATAGATAGATAGATAGAGAGAGAGAGAGAGAGAGAGAGAGAGAGAGAGAGAGAGAGAGAGAGAGAGAAATACATACATACATAGACAGATGTGTAGACAGACAGGATGGATGGATGGATGGATGGACAGACAGACAGACATATATATATATATATACATAAAGACATAGATAGAGAAAAAGATAGATAGATAGATAGACAGATAGATAATTAAGAGGTGGGTTTGTAGTAGCAGTGCTATGTGCATGCGTCAATTTGAGTGTGAATGAGAACTGAGACAAGAACGAAAAAAAGACACATCACCACTACTGTGCATACCACCACCACCACCACCAACAACACACATACACACACACCACCACTACCATCACCACAAACACACATCCTACCACAACCTCCATCACCATAATTGACACCATCATTGCCATGGCCATCACCAAAGAACTTACTTGGAATCTCCTCGTCTACAATGTCCTTCTTGTTCTTTAGAATGTCCACCAGACTGATAAACGCCACACCAACCTCTTCACACTCCTCCGTCTGGGTGTCTTTCTCTGGTTCACTGACCACTGTGAAACGGATGCTGGACAGAAGGAGAGATAAAAAGTAAGAGAGATAAGAAGTAAGAGAGATGTAGAGAGACAGAGAGAGGGAGTAAAAGAGACAAAGAGAGAGATAGAGAGACATATCTCCAATTACTTTTTAATGTTAATCTACACACACACACATATACATACATACATACACACACATGCATACATACACATACATACACACACATACATACACACACACATGCATACATACACACACATACATACATACACACATATACATACATAAATTTCTTTACCGATGTAGTGTCACCTATTTGAATAAATGATACAACATCGGTAACGAAATACAAATCTTCTGTAGTTTTTTTCATTCTATTTTGTTGTTCCAGCACACGATCTCAGATTAGGTCACTTGCTATGCAAGTACCTCTCCCTATATATATACAGGTATGTCTATATGCATATATATATGTACTCACCAGCCCCTATCTGGATCATCAGGTAACAGCATACTGGCAAGAAACTGGCGTTTTTCATAATTGTTCTGGTAGTCCACATGTAAACCTGTGATAGTAGAGGGTTAAAGTACAGGTAGTAGTAGTAGTAGTAGTAGTAGGGGCAGTGGTAGCGGTGGTGGAAGTAGCAGTAGTGGTGGTGGTGCTGGTGGTGGTAGTAATGGCTGGTGTGCTAAAGTGCCACCCAGGATGAACTGCCCCCTATTGCGTACCCCGCTAGCTACGCTAATGGCCAGAAGTATAAAAGGGTGGTTATAGTGAACGGGATGGCAGATATGAGAGGGCATGAAACATGAGGGGTGTAGGGGGGCTCTGAAGGAGGATGGCTCAGTGGTTAGGGTGTCGGGCCGACAATCGTGAGGTAGTGAGTTCGATTCCCAGACCAGGAACAGATCAAAGTTGACATATTTAATAACAGATCGAGGTTGACCTCGGGGCTAAATA
>NC_068995.1:43745982-43747261 GCF_001194135.2 Octopus bimaculoides | reverse complement strand
GTTGAGATTTACCTTGTCCCTGCCAGTTGAGTTTTTGGATGAGTTTACCGCAGTAGGGATGACCAAGTCTTCACTGTCCGAGTAACTGGACGGTGCCTCTTCATAGCTTGCCTGTATCATTTCCTCTACTTCTTCCTCTACCTCTTCTGCGAATTCTTTTCCTCCTCCTCCTCCTCCTCCTCCTACTACCACTACTCCTTCTCTCACGCTTTCGCTAGAGCTTTGTTCTTCTTTGCCCTTCTTCTTCTTTTTCTTTTTCTTGTTTCTCTCTTTGGAAGCATCAACGTCACTGCTTCTACCGCTGCCGCTGCTGACCACGTGTTCACAGTTACCGATGTTGTCCTGGTACTGTTCAAAGGCTGGAGAGAAAAAAACAAAACAAAACAGACGAATGTGGCCTCTGCAACGGACTGACAGGAAAGTCATTGAAAAGGTTGCCAGTGGGAAAGAAGGGGCTTTGACGAAAACACAAACAAAAACAAACAAAAACAAAACAAATGACTGTTCAGCTAAGTTGAGCAAACAATTAGTTAATTGGATATTTAACCAATTGATTAATAACGGTTTCAAATTTTGGCACAAGGCCAGCAATTTTAGGGGGAGGAGTAAGTTGTCCAAGGGAAAGGCAAAGGCCATGATACAGCTTGGCACCAGTGACGTCACAACTCATTTCTACAGCTGAGTGAACTGGAGCAACGTGAAATAAAGTGTCTTGCTCAAGAACACAACACGCAGCCCGGTCAGGGAATTGAACTCACAACCTCATGATTGTGAGCCAACAGTCTAACCACTGAGCCATGCACCCTGTAGTTCCAAAATTAAGGAGCAAGTTGAGACTTACTTTCATTGCTTTGAACAGAGGAGTTGTTCTTCCACTCGTTCAGAAGTTTCTGGTTATTTTTCATCCCAACTCCAGCACTGGAGGAGACGGCAGTGTTTGTGGTGGTTGTCAAGGTTACGGTGGAGTTATCTTCTTCGAATTTCAGTTGTTTCGGGATAGTTCTCCGGAGTGCTGGTTTCTGAGAATGTCGTAGAAAAACAGAGAAATGGGTGGAATTCTGGTTCAAATGATGACAAACAATGGTGATGGCGATGATGATGATGAGGATGATGATGATGATGGTGATGGTGACGGTGATGGTGATGATGATGACGACGATGATGATGATGAAGACAATGATGATTATGATGATAATGACAATGATGATGATGATGATAATGATGATGATGATGATGACGATGGTGATGATGATGATGATGACGACGATGATGATGATGA
>NC_068995.1:43742374-43743161 GCF_001194135.2 Octopus bimaculoides | reverse complement strand
AAGAGCCAGTCCAGGGGCACTGGCAACGATCTCGCTCGAAAATCCTACGAAGGCCAGTCAGGCGATACTGGCAACGGCCACGCTCGAAATGGTGTCTTTTATGTGCCACCCGCACAAGAGCCAGTCCAGGGGCACTGGCAACGATCTCGCTCGAAAATCCTACGGAAGCCAGTCAGGCAGTACTGGCAACGGCCACGCTATAGATATATATATATATACATAATACAAAATTATATACAAAAATATATACAGAATTGGCTAAAAACATTGCTAAGAGCAACATAATTTATTATCTCTATCTTGATAAGTTTGATCTTCAATCATCACCGGAATTTCAACAAACAGAATTTCAACAACAACAATAACAACCATCGCCACCACCACCACCACCTCTACAACAACCACAACAACAACAGCAACAGACAAGAAGCAAAGAAGTCAACTTACCACAGATCTGAGGTAGTTATCTAGAGCGGTATTCATGACGACGGGGAAGGTCCGATGATCATTGAACTCTGGGTTGTTGGTGCTGTGAAGTATGACCGTGTCGTGGTCAGGGAAGTCAAAGAACTGGTAGACACAATAAGGCGATGGCTGGACATCTAAATGGTTTGAGAGAGAGAGAGAGAGAAGGTGAGAGAGTGTGGAAGAGAAGGGAGAGATTATATATAACAATCAGTTGTCTATCTTCTGTCTGTGTGGGCAAGGGTCTTCTGCTACAGCCTCAGGCTGACCAAAGCTTTGTGAGTGGATTTGGTAGATGGAAACTGAAAGAAGCCCATCATGA
>NC_068995.1:43740307-43742100 GCF_001194135.2 Octopus bimaculoides | reverse complement strand
TGTGGAAGAGAAGGGAGAGATTATATATAACAATCAGTTGTCTATCTTCTGTCTGTGTGGGCAAGGGTCTTCTGCTACAGCCTCAGGCTGACCAAAGCTTTGTGAGTGGATTTGGTAGATGGAAACTGAAAGAAGCCCATCATGATTGGGAGGGACAACACTCTAACCCCTAGGCCATGAGCCCTCACTGGTTGCTCCCTATCAACTAATTAGATTAATGTAAAATTGAGAAAAAAAAGGGGACACATGACCTACCTTTCCTACGTGAGGTGAGGTTTGTACAACGGAGTATTTTTACATGGAGTTCGTTAATGTTGCCATCCGGTCGTTGGTCAGCAAGACTGTCCAGAGCCTTGAGAGCCTGTTTGGCTGAGCGATCATTAGAAGAAATGTAGCCAAGGGCCTTTATCCTTTCCTGGTAGGTGAAAACAACAACAATAAAAAAAGAGAAAGTAAAACAAAATTTGTTGTGATGGCATAGCTAGAAGGAATAAATGATTATTTAAGGATGTTAATTAGCTTACACCCGTTTCTGCTGTAAAGTACAATGCACTCATAGTTGAGTACCTGAATAACAACTTATAGCTTCATCAGAGCCTTGAGTATATACATAGGAACACAAAATATGTTTTTATGTTTTTATTTTTTAACTGGCCGCAGTCAGATGACTCAAACAAGGAAAGGAAGAGATGACCCCTAAAGAAAGGTCAAAAGTTAAAGGTCAGATGTAAGTGGTGAGTTATTGCCTTACCTTATACAACCTTACAGCCTGTTCCATTGGCAGACGCAGATTAATCCAGTACTCCACACTACCAAACTTCAACTCCATGTCCATAGGTTCAATTCCTGGCAAAGTAATACAACAAATTATTTTAACTTCTATCTTTAATATATATATAATATATATATACATACGGATGTGCAGGTGTATGTGTAATTATATATATATGCATGTATGTATATATGTGTGTATATGTATATAGTGAAGTAGAACAAACCAATGAGGAATGCTGTGTTGTGTATTCGACCAGGTGGATGTTCAAAGAGATCACGAAAGGTCAACTGGCAGGCGGCAAGGGTCTTGTAGCTTTGGCCAAGTGACTGCTGGAGTTCCAGGGTACAGCTGCTCTACATTTGGGACAGACAGACAGAAAGATATGTTAAGATCTGGAATGTTCCATTTGATATATATATATATATATATATATATATATATATATATATATATATATATATAGGCATATACACAAGCATAAAGAAATATAAGAAACATACCTACAGATACATGCACACTATGTGTGTGTGTGTGTGTGTGTATACACAAACACACACATACACATCTATAAGAACTTGTATATATGTAATATATATGATATACATACATAAATGCATACACACATACACGAATAGAGACTTGCATAAACATGCACACACACACACACAGTCTGTCTTATAAAACAACAAAAAACAAACCAATAAGAAGAGAATCGTAAGAAAAATAAAATTTAAACAAAAGACAGAAATAAAGTCTTGAGTAGAAAATAAATAGTGTGTGTGTGTGTGTGTGCGTGCGTGTGTGTGTGTGTGTATGTGCGTGCGTGCATGCGTGTGTGTGTGTGTGTGTGTGTGAAAGAGAGAGTGTGGTTTAGGGTAGGATTTGAAACCTTACCTTCTGGATGTAGTGTAAGAAGAAATCATCGATGGTAATCACGTACTGGGATGTGAAGTCAAAGACAGGTCTTTTCAAAAGGAATGTTCCAGAACCAGAAAAAAGAGGGGGGGAAGAAAGAGAG
>NC_068995.1:43735442-43740081 GCF_001194135.2 Octopus bimaculoides | reverse complement strand
ACAGCTTCAGTTGTGAGATTAACCTGTCGGAGGAAGGGAGAAGTATGTAGTGGTGGTCACAACTGTATTGATGGAAGATGCAGGATGTTTCTGGCAAAATTTGACAATTTGCATAAACGGGAAAGAAAATACGTTTCATTCATGAGTAAAAGTATTTAAGAAAGCATCCCTGTAACTTAGCGGTTCAACAAAAGAAACTGATAGAATAAGTACAAGGCTTACAAAGAATAAGTCCTGGGGTTGATTTGTTCGATTAAAGGCGGTGCTCCAGCATGGCTGCAGTCAAAAGACTGAAACATGTAAAAGAATAAATGTGTGTGTGTGTGTATATGTGTGTATGTATGTATGTATTTGTGTATGAATATGTGTGTGTGTATGTGTGTGTGTATGTATGAAACATCATTAAAGAAATCTCTATATAAATATACAGATATGGAGAGAAAAGATAGTCTACCTTATGTACATGTATCTCAAATATGTTCTGTCCTCTCTCCAACTGAATATTCTCGTCCATTTCATTAGATTTATCCTGGCAACAGAAAGTGAAATCATGTCAAACCCTTTAATAAAACAATACACATTGGTGTAAGGGTACATAAATATATTAGAGATATGAGAATGAGTGTGTGTGTGAGTGTGTATGAAGGGGTGCCGAAATGTACCTGGCTTTGGGTAAAAGAAAAAAGCAGGAGGATCAGTAAATTATGATTTTATCCAACATATTCCCTTCTTGTATCCACACACTTATTGCAGCAGTCCTTCAGTTTTTGTAAACCCTGTAAAAGAACTTTTGTGATACTCTTCAAGACACAAAATTTTCATCACCCCCTCATACACATACAAACGCACACACATATATATAGATGTGATTGTGTGTGTGTGTTTATACAATACAGACAGAACAGTGCTGTTTAAGAGATGAGTGAAAGATTCTAGACTTAATAAAGCACCATACAAGATCCTCTTACCAATCCCAGAGACAATGCCAGCTTCTGTTGTTTAGTTCCATATGCTATGTCACGTAGCTGGGACTCCATTTTCTGAAATAGCCAAGAAGGAATGATTGAAATCTGATCATTAACATGGAAAGGGAATCATAAAACTGACGCACAGACAGACATAGATAGTTAAGCTGGTTATGGAGGGGGAGCACTACGCAACATCATCATCATCATCATCATCGTTTAACATCCACTTTCCATGCTAGCATGGGTTGGACGATTTGACTGAGGACATAAGGCTTTTGGTCAACCAAGGGCTATAGTAAGAGACATTGGCCCCAAGATGCTATGCAATGGGACTGAAACTATGTGTTCGTGGAACATTTTTATACACACATGTACAATCAAGCAAGCATATGCATGTACACACACACACACACAGATATATACAGAAGCAGAGAGAGAGAGATGAGGAGAAAAAGGTGAAGAACAATAAAAGGAAAGATGAAGGTGAAGGAGAGAGACAAAGATAGAGTGAGAAAGAGAGAGAGAGAGAGACAGTAAGACAAACCAAGAGAGAGAGAGAAAAGTATACATATTGTTGGAATCCTAGATAGACAGGTGGGTAGAGAGAGAGAGAGAGAGAGAGAGAGAGAGAGAGAGAGAGAGAGAGAGAGAGAGAGAGAGAGAGAGAGAAAGAGAAAGAGAACAGAGGGTTTGAACCTTTATCCTTGCTGCTCGGATGTCCAGCAGTGTAGCATATTCATTGAGTCGTATCTCACATTCTCGTTGCGTGTGTTCTGTCTTCTGGTGAGCAGCTTCTATCTAAAGGAGGGACAACAGCAATATTATACACACTGGATAAAGAGATAAAGGCATAAATACATACATACATTCATTCATGCATACATACATGCATACATATATATACATATATATATATATATATATATATATCCCTCATCAGGTGGTCAATGCAGAAACTAGGGAGAGACGAGTGGATGGTGAGAGCTGTACAAGTCGTTTACAGGGATGCCGTCAGTAAGGTGAGGGTTGGCAACAGGTATAGAGAAGAAGAAGGAGGAGGAGGAGGAGAAGGAGAAGAAGAAGAAGAAGAAGAAGAAGAAGAAGAAGAAGAAGAAGAAGAAGAGGAGGAAGAGGAGGGGGAGAGGAGGGAGAGAAGAAGGAGAAGGAGGAGGAGGAGAAGAAGAGGAGGGGGAGGAGGAGAAGAAGAGGAGGAGGAGGAGAAGAAGAAGAGGAGGGGGAGGAGAAGAAGAAGAGGAGGAGAAGAAGAAGATAGAAGAAGAGGATGTTAGAAGAAGAAGAAGAAGAAGGAGAGGAAGAAGAAGAAAGAAGAAGAAGAAGAAGAAGAGTTGGAAGAGGAAGGAGAGTAGGAAGAGGAAGAAGAATGAATAAGTGAATGAATGAAGAAGGACAATTAGAAGAAGAAGACGGAGGGAGAGAGAGAGAGAGATTTGAAAGAAAGACAGATAATTGTGAAGTGTACCTCTTTATGATAATCCTTGTTAATCTTGTACTGGAGTAACAACATGTTTCTGGTCTTTTCCAATTCATGAACCATGGCAGCGTAGTCAGACTCCAACTGCTGTACATTCTGCTGGCTCACTGCAAAACACAGGACAAGGAAGATATCACATAGATGCACACGGACACACGGACACACGCACATATGTTTACGGTGGCATGTAAAAAGCCCCCAAGTACACACTGCGAAGTGTTTGGCATCAGGAAGGGCGTCCAGCCATAGAAACGAAGTCGAAGCTGACACTGGGGCCCAGCGCATCTCTGTGGCCTCACTGACTCCTGTCGAAACCATGCAAGCATAGAAAAGACACTGTAAATAATGATGATGATGAAGATGATAAAGATGATGATGATGATGATGATGATGATGATGATAACGACAACCGCTATATATGTCCTCCTTACCCTTTTCAATTTCGGCATCAACCTGCATCACAAAACTGGGGGTCTTGTTCACTGAATCCTGCTTGCTCCGTACCAGTGTGAGGGCTTCCTCAAGCTCCGTTATGTCAATGTCACTTTTCTGTAGGAAAAAAAAAACAAAACAAAAAAAAATACAGTTTTACATTTTTATAATACATGTGTGTGTGTGAGGATAGACAGGCATACAAACATACATATATACATGTACATATATATAGGCACAAAAGTGGCTGTGTGGTAAGTAGCTGGCTTACCAACCACATGGTTCCGGGTTCAGTCCCACTGCGTGGCTGGCACCTTGGGCAAGTGTCTTCTACTATAGCCTCGGGCCGACCAAAGCCTTGTGAGTGGATTTGGTAGACGGAAACTGAAAGAAGCTCCTCGCTTGACAACCAATGGTGGTGTGTTTACATGCCCATAACCTAGCGGTTTAGCAAAAAAGACCGATAGAATAAGTACCGGGCTTACAAAGAATAAGTCCTGGGGTCGATTTGCTCGACAAAAGGCGGTGCTCCAGCATGGCCGCAGTCAAATGACTGAAACAAGTAAAAGAGTATATATATATATATTTATTTATGAAGAACTTCCTTTCAGAACCAGGTCTATGCATTGAAAATGACTTTCGAGTAATTGTTTAAAACAACAACTTGAATATATCTGGTTTCGATTGGAAGACTAAGATTCGCCCACTCTCCATATGGCATCTATCCCAGTTTGACTGAAAGGAATTCTATGCATGAGACCAGCAGCTTGCAGATTTGTGTTTCAAGGTTTACCATGAAATCAACCAAATAAGCACTTATAACCAGTTTTTGAAAGTAAAGCCCTTCGTATATATACATGGCTGGAATACCACACTGCCAATATGCATGTCATAGAACAACACCAATCAATGACGAAAATATGCTAATTAATAAAGCAATCAACAAAAACTAATTAATACTGACACTGGTGAAAAAACTCATCTTCTTTTTAAGTTCCTCGTTTTGTTCCTGGAGTTGGTAGTTTTCTATACGAACTTCGCGTAGCATCCTTTCTGCTTCACTGTTTTCCGCTACGGGACCGGACCCGACAATATAAAGAACACAAGAGAATTAAGGGGGTTAGGGTACACATCGCACAGCAGACGTATACTACTTTGAATATCCTAGCAGTTAGGCTCTCAGTCACATGGTGGACCGAAGAAGATTATAAACAGTCTCTCAAGACAACCTCGGAATGGTTTCACTAAGAACAGGGACAGGTTTGTTGGGAACACCTTACTCAAGATCGCTCATTGTGGCACAGTGTTGTGTGCTCTGGGGTAACTGGCACCCTGTCGGTTACGACGACGAGGGTCCCAGTTGATCCGATCAACAGAACAGCCTGCTCATGAAATTAACGTGCATCCATTCTTCACATGCAGACCCATTCTTCATATTAGGACTTACCTACCTCTGTAGGTAAGCCCTAATATGCTAATTAACCCATGGGACCCTGACAGGTGCTGCAACTTCAGGTCAGAGTAGACAGGGGAACAACTGTGGCTAAGGGGGAGGTTCCACGCTCCTCAAACTCCCTGGAGCTCCTGAACCAGGGATCCACTACCAGATGCAATCTAAAGTTGGACCCAGGACGACTGGGATGGGGGGGGGGGCTGAACATCAGCCTTACCAATTTCCTTGTTCAGTCTATCAATGACGTTGCTCCGTTCTCCGAGGTCAGCGTTGATAGTCGCCTCGAGTTGTGCA
>NC_068995.1:43732386-43734366 GCF_001194135.2 Octopus bimaculoides | reverse complement strand
GTGACGGTAGTGGTGGTGGTGGTGGTGGTGATGGTGGTGGTGGTAGTGATGTAGTGTGGTAATGGTGGTGGTGTTGTGGTGTGGTGACAGTAGTGCTGGTGGTGGTGGTGGTGGTGGTGGTGATGGTGTTGTGGTGTGATGATAGTGATGACAGTGGTGCTGGTAGTGGTGGCGGTGATATTGATGGTAGTGGTGATGTTGATGGTGGGGTGGTGATGGTAATGGTAGTGATGGTGTTGTGGTGGTTGTGACAGTAGTGTTTATGGCCGTGATGGCTGTGGTAGTTGCGGTGGTGACGGTAATTGTAGTGATGGCTGTGGTACTAGTGGTGGTGGCAGTAGTGTTGGTGGTAGTGTTAGAAATAGTTGCAAAGGGTAAGACAGAATATGAAACTATGGAAGAGGGTTCAATATACACCCGCATCAAACATAACTCTTTGGGCCAAAAAACAACAACTACAACAACAACAATGACAACGACAACAGTAAAGTGAGGGGGGGGGTGCTGACTTTACAAATCTAGATGACCACCCCTCCATACATACCTTCTGGTCAGCTTATCATTGCTTTCCACAAGGAGTTGTTTATCGTTCTGCAGTGAGATTATCTGTTCTTGGAGCTGAGAGGAGGAGAGAGAGAGATAGAAAGGGTTAGAACAACATCACCATTTTCATCATCATCATCTTCAACATCATCATCACACACACACACACACACACACTTATATCTATGCGATGGGCTTCTTTCAGTTTCATATTTCTTTATTGCCCACAAGGGGCTAAACATAGAGGGGACAGACAAAGGGATTAAGTCGATTACATTGACCCCAGTGCGTAACTGGTACTTAATTTACCGACCCCCGAAAGGATTAAAGGCAAAGTCGACCTCGGCAGAATTTGAACTCTGAACGTAACGACAGACGAAATACCGCTAAGCATTTCGCTCGGCGTGCAACCGATTCTGCCAGCTCGCTGCCTTTGGATTATATTTAATAATAATGGTAAAGTAAAAGCAGCACCAGAAAAACATCCATCTTTACTACAAATGGCTTAAAGGTCCACTCACTACAGCTGTCTCAGACGTGTCTTTTATTGTTAAATAATTTGATTACACCACGAAAAAAATAACAAAACTTTTTTTGAGGTGAATTAAAAATTAAAAATTTGACTTAGAGAAGTGTGTGTATGTGTGTGTGCACGTGCGTGTGTGTATGTGTCCATGTGTGTATGTGTCCATGTGTGTGTGTGTGTTTGTCTGCCACTACTGCTTGATAACCGATGTTGGTGAATTTACACACTCGTAACCTAGCAGTTCAGCAAAAAAGAGCGACAGAATAAAAACCAGGCTTTAAAAAAAGTACTGGGGGTCGAATCATTCGACTAAAGATTCTTCAAGGCAGTGCCTCAGTTTGGCCACAGTTTAATGAGTGATAAAAGATAAAAGATTTTTTTCTCTACCAATCCAAGACAATATTACAAAGTCAGAAGTGATGGTCAGATGTTGGACTCACCTCGCGCATGCTGGCACTCTTGGACGTTGCCATCTTCAGTTGCTGCTGAAGACTGAGTTGTTTGCTTTGCTCTTCCTTCAGCTGTAAGGTCAGTCGGTCCATCTCCCCGAGTACAGACTGGTAGGTGAGTCTCATTGTGGACAGATCCTGTGGAGAATGGAGTACCAAAGTACAGAGTGTGGAGGTATGAGACTGAGAGGAAACACACAAATACATACAACGTATATGTGCGCATACGCAAACACACACACACTAATACACACAGTGTATATGCACACATATACAAACACACAAATACACACAACGTATATTCACTCATACGCAAACACATACACACACACACACACACACACACACACACAAATACACAACGTCTACGTGCACATACGCAAACACACAACGTATATGCGCACATACGCAAACACACAAATACACACAACGTATATTCACTCATACGCAAACACATACACA
>NC_068995.1:43727102-43727941 GCF_001194135.2 Octopus bimaculoides | reverse complement strand
CCCTGGACTGGCTTGTGCGGGTGGCACATAAAAGACACCATTTCGAGCGTGGCCGTTTTCGTGCGGGTGACACGTAAAAGCACCCACTACACTCTCTGAGTGGTTGGCGTTAGGAAGGGCATCCAGCTGTAGAAACTCTGCCAAATCAGACTGGAGCCTGGTGTTACCATCCGGTTTCACCAGTCCTCAGTCAAATCGTCCAACCCATGCTAGCATGGAAAGCGGACGTTAAACGATGATGATGATGATATATATATATATATATAGGTATGTATGTCTGTATGTATCTACCATAAGTTCCTATTAAGGCACAAGGCCAGCAATTTCAAGGGGTGTGTGAAGAAATTTAACCCCATCCCCAGTACTTTTACACACACATACACATATAAACACTCACACATACACACAAACATAATGAGTGTTTCCGAAGTATGTTCTACTCACTGAAGTTTACCCAATGCCTGCAAGTCCACTTCAGATGGACTATCTTCAGGTGATGATATCTTCATCTTGGTTCTGCAAGAGTAATAATAATAATAATAATAATGATGATGATGATGATGATGATGATGATGATGATGATGATGATGATAATAGTTTCAAATTTTGGCACAATGTAGGCAATTTTTCGGGGGGAGGAGACAAGTTGATTTCATCGACAAATCACCAATAATAGAACTCAGAAATCAATACGTTAATTAATTCACGAACTAAATGATTTACTGTACTTTGAGAGCTGAGGACCAATCACTCGACGATTCTTCAAAATACGCTGCTCTGGAGGCGGTTTGGGGAGACCCTAAAATAAAACAGAAAAAAAATATATATATATATATATA
>NC_068995.1:43725693-43727092 GCF_001194135.2 Octopus bimaculoides | reverse complement strand
AAATATAAATTTATAGAATATGTAAAGTTTATTTTCAAAGACTTGTAATAATTTATTTATTGCCCACAAGGGGCTAAACACAGAGGGGACAAACAAGGACAGACAAATGGATACCAGTGCGTAACTGGTACTTATTTAATTGACCCCCCCGAAAGGATGAAAGGCAAAGTTGACCTCGGCGGAATTTGAACTCTGAACATAACAGCAAACGAAATACCGCTAAGCATTTCGCCCGGCGTGCTAACGATTCTGCCAGCTCACCGCCAAAGACTTGTAAACAATGGAAAGAGATGAAGAGGAGGAGGAGCTATTAGAAGTAGGAAGTGCAAGAAGAAGGAGTCGTGTGCAACTTACGGTGTTAATGCGTGGTTGCACATGGTTGTAGGCTGTTGCTTGCTTGCTGGCGAGCAGCAAGTGCTGCTTTGTGATTCGCAACTGGGGTAAATAAATAACAAGAAAGATGTAAGATATATGTAAAGTCATAAGTAAAGTTACAATATTTATAGCCACAATATATAATCATAAACAAGGTCAGAAGAGACAGCGTATTTTCAGAGTACGCGTGGGGTAGCAAAGGCATATAGACAAGATGATATGGTAACGATAGGGTGTATTGCTTCCCTTCTGGCAGTCTGATACAATTCCCTGCTACCACCGTTCTTCCAGTCCTTCCAAGCCTGTTTCTTTTCCCTAATGGCCCTGTCAACAACATTGTTCCACTACCACGTTATTTTGGGTCGAGAGAGGACTTGGTACCATCCACAGATCTGGTCAGTGGCCCTCAGCAGGTTATCCCATAGAAACCTCCAGTTGTCTTCCACATATGTGTGTATGTATGTGCGTGTGTATATATATATATATATATAGATGGTTGCATGTGTGTATGTGTATATATATACTCACCTTCTCTTTGAGTTGTTTGTTTTGTTTCTCGTAGGCGTACATCTTGGTCTCCATGTCGTTGACCGTCTCCTGACTGACACTGCCGCCACTCACCGATGCCTTGCCTGGACATACGGAAGAAGAGGAGAAGGAAGAGGAGGAGGAATTAATAGAGACAGGCAGACAGACGAACAGACGGACCGACAGAGAGTAAAAAACAGACAGACTGAATGACCAATGGACAGACAAACGGACACACAGACCGACAGACAGAAAGAGAGGGAGAGAAAAGGAAGCAAGGAAGATAAAACAAGGGAAAGAAAGAAGATAAAGAAAAAGGACATTCCTCTCCCTCTCTCTTTCTCTTACCTTTTCCTTCGACAGCTGATTTTTTCCTGTCCATAACCAGTTGCATGACCTTTGTCCCAAGTCTGTAAAAGAAATAAAAATATATATATATATATATACATTTATGAATTTACATTATTTACATTTGACAGATATTTGTCCTCATCTT
>NC_068995.1:43718424-43725543 GCF_001194135.2 Octopus bimaculoides | reverse complement strand
GGCTATAGCAGAAGACACTTGCCCAAGGAGGAGAAGAAGAAGAAGAAGAAGGAGGAGGAGGAGGAGGTGTACCTTTTTAGCCGATCTTCCTGCTTGTGACAATGTTTCTTGAGGTAGATGTGGTCCTCGTAGAGCCTGAGGTAACGATCTTCCAGGTCGCCTCGATTCCATGATGATATCCCCTTTTTGTGTTGGTCTGCTTTCGGATCTGCTACTGTTGAGAGATTAAAAAAAAAATCATTCATATATATATACACACACACACACACATATATATATGTCAACATCCATTGACAAGGTTGCAAAAGCAATGAAAATTTTGGAAGAAAATAAAATATATACATAGATAAATGAGTGGAAATCAAACCAGTGAGTGTGTCAGATAATAAGGCATTAAGGCAATACGACCCTCCCCAGACACAACAAAATTTGCTTCAACACACAAATTCACATAAAGAAGCTTGCAAACCAGATACAAAAAGTATCTATATATCATCATCGTTTAACATCCGCTTTCCATGCTAGCATGGGTTGATATATATATATATATATGTATGTATGTATAGAGAGATAGATAGAGAGATGGATACACAGGGTGTTGAAAAAGTCTTTCCGCAGTAAGTATTTTATTGCAAAATAAATATTTTGTCAGATGGTATAAGACTACCAAAGAATATATTAGACTTTACAAGACTTTAAAAGAACTTTATAAGAGGTGTTGAAAGTGTCGTCCTTGGAAGGTGGACGTTAAACGATGATGATGATGATGATATATATAGAATGTGACTATTTTGTGAACTCACTTTTGACATCAAGAAAATGCTCCTTGGACACTGTCGTGTCACTGGTCTCTGTCATATTTTCCTCAATAATGGCTGGTGTCGAAGCTCAACAAGACAGACCCTGTAATATAGAATTACATAATTATATTGCACTGATAAGAATATATATATATATATATATTTCACTTTTTGAGGCAAGTGAAATCGAAACCGAACTAAATTCGACGACTGGCACCCATGCCAACGTCGTCTCCTTCATTGGACACGAAACTCAGCTTGCGAAGACTTATTGGGGCAAGCGAAAGCGAAATGGGATGGCACCTGTGCCCAGCGACGCCTTTCTGGCACTTGTGCCCGTGGCATGTGTAAGGACTATCGAGAGAGATCGTTACCAGTGCCCCTGGACTGGCTCTTGTGCGGGTGGCACATAAAAGACACCATTTCGAGCGTGGCCGTTTTCGTGCGGGTGACACGTAAAAGCACCCACTACACTCTCTGAGTGGTTGGCGTTAGGAAGGGCATCCAGCTGTAGAAACTCTGCCAAATTAGATTGGAGCCTGGTGTAGCCATCCGGTTGCACCAGTCCTCAGTCAAATCGTCCAACCCATGCTAGCATGGAAAGCGGACGTTAAACGATGATGATGATGATGATGATGATATATACATTTCTCAATGTTTCTTGATAGAAAGTAAGGCGTGAAAGTTTTCACACGATGAATATTCCGATATAAATATATATAGATATCTATATATTAACAGATCAAACTTTCACAAAGTACAAAGACACAGAAAATTAAAAGGGAGAGAGTCTGGAGTTACGGGTCCGATGGCTATTTCTGAGGAATCGGAGTAAGTTTGTTCTGTTAATATATAAATATCTATATATTATTAATACTTAAATATTCATCATCTGAGCATTTTCACTCTCCTCTTTCTCTCTGTTTACATGTATACATGTACATATATTGTATATATATATCAAATCCAAGCTTGTTTGTTTGTTTATTTGCATCGTTATCTCCATACCTGCTCACCTGGATTCCTCTTACAGCCACTCTTGACCCCCGCGGACTTAATCCCTGGTAAACATTTCGGAGTTTAACTACAAATCCTTTGATCGCTACAATGTTTTCTATATTAAACATCACTGGATCTCTCTCTCTCTCTACGTATACGCATATAGGTTTTACGTGATGAAAGCTGAAATTTCAGACTTTAGAAGAATTCTAAAAATTCTTTCCGGAAACAAATCTTGACACCTGAATCCAGGACATGTCCTGGAAAATACGGACATGTGATCACCCTTCTATATATATCATACACACACATATATACACCGTAAACTTCTTCTTCACACGGCAACCGCCATTGTAACTAAGGTAAACTAATAATCGCCAGCAACGAGAATCCGCATTCACAAACAAAATATCATTAATTGCAAAGGCAAATATGCATATAATAAGTAGATATAATAAACATACTGACAATTTACCATTTATAAGATCGTCATCCCGCTTGATGTATATATACTATTTAAGTGTATATGCAGAGAAAGAGAGGGAGTGAAGGAGTCCATAGTGATCACACTGTGACAAGTACTTGTTGACTGTTTATAGTTACATTGAAGAGTGTCTGGATGTAAGGGAGGTAATTATGTAAAATATGTATGTATGGATGTGGAGGCGCAATTGCCCAGGGGTTAGAGCAGCGGACTCGCGGTCATAGGGGCGCGGTTTCGATTCCTAGACCGGGCGTTGTGAGTGTTTATTGAAGCCGTCGTATGTATGTATATATATATATATATGTGTGTGTGTGTATATGTTTGTCCCCCCCACCCCCCAACATCGCTTTACAACCGATGCTGGTGTGTTTACGTCCCCGTAACTTAGCGGTTCGGCAAAAAGAGAGACCGATAGAATAAGTACTAGGCTTACAAAGAATAAGTCCTGGGGTTGATTTGCTAGACTAAAAGGCGGTGCTCCAGCATGGCCACAATCAAATGACTGAAACAAGTAAAAGAGAGAGAGAGAGAGAGAGAGAGTAAAGAGAGATATAGACCAGATTTGGCCAAGTTTCAACGCAGTGGGACTTGAACTCAGAACCATGTGGTTACCACACATTTATGACTGCGCCTATTTTACCCACACAGACGCGCGCGCGAGCACAATATATTTGTACGTAAAGCCGTTGTACTGGGTTCGAAACTGACACCAATAAACACTCACCAGCTTCGCGTTATTTTCTTAATTGCTTCGAAATTTGAAAAAGGCAAAGTTCTGGTTTCTTTGGTGTTGGTGTTTTGTAAAGTTTTTTAATATTTTCCTTCTGTAAATATATTTATATAATTTTTTCTTTATAATCTTTTTATTTTCAACTATATATACCTGGTGATCTTATGAAAATATTTTTTACTTTTTATCGAGATTTAATATTTCTGAAATCTTAATTACATTTACACACACATAATTACATGTGTGTGTGTACATATATATATATATATATATATATACATATAAGCACGAACATTTATTTCGCATTTATGTATAATATTTAACATTCTTACTTTCATTTACGTATTTTCCTCGTGACATTTATGTGTAACCGATTACTTTTTTGTTCCTTTCGAATTTCATATATATCATTAATTTCATTTGTACTTCATAAACGTCTCTATATTCTTTCATATACAACTTACGTATCCCGTTGAACGTGTTATACACACACACACACACACCTTGCTTTCTTTTCTCAGTACAACAACGAACAATACAATATTCGTCTGCTAACGGTACTGAGTACTGTTAAGGAATCGGGAATTATAGCACGTTTTATTTCTTTTTCTGTTATCCATGCAACCGGAACATCAAACTGGGAACTAGTTGCATAAAGTCTTAAACAGAAATAACGCCTCAAAAAACGAACGATTTGAAATTCTCTGCTGTTATTGGCCATCGTTCTTCACCAAACCAATTTATAAATTGATAGACTCTTATCAACAGCGGAAAAAAACCACATTATCGACATCACCGTTAACGGTGACATGGATAAGTTGTAACTGAAGTACAGGAGTAAAAAAAAAAAAAAAATACGATATCGACATAAGTGATACAGCGACGATGACCTATAACTGAAACAGCATCGTCATCACCGCCACCGCCACCATCACCTTTGTCTTCACTGTATGTAATAGCCGCATTCGCCACACTTTGTAACGGCTCAAATACTAACGGAGCAGCGTACCTATAATTTATAACAAGAACAACAGAAGCTGGTTTTAAGAAAATATATATAAAATAAACTGTGACCATGTCTTTGAATGATGTTGATATTGATGAGATGTTTTTGCAGATGAGTGAGAAGTTGGGTTGGCTTCAGTTAGGTGATGTAGACTCTGCTATTCGTTCTTTGACAAAGAGACAAAAGCACAAGGAGAGTGCAAAGAAAGGCTCCACAGCGAAAGACATCAGCGCCTCTTCTAAGAACAGTATCACTGCCAACACTGCCGCCACCACGTCAAAGGTGAAGAAGTCTAAGCCTTCTACGAAGAAGCAGGGCGTTTCTGGGAAGTCTGATGTTAGATCCAATGGAGATTGCAATAACGGTGCCATTAAAGTTGGAAGTAACCACAAGGAAAACATGAAAGCAGATTTGTTGGACAAAACTGGTGCAAAAAGTCTTGGGAAAATTCATGTTGGTTTAGAATCGCAGCCAGAAAAGGACCTGTTCTTGGCAACGTCAACACTGGAGTTCCTCGACAGCCCGGACTTGGTTATGAGTAGTACTGGTTATAATGATATTGATGATGATGATGACAAAATAGGAAGGGACAAGAGAAGTTTGGTCACTTCTGTATTTTCCCAGCCACCTAAACCCGATTCACCATCCTGTCGGCACAGTGATGACTCAAATAGCAACAGCCTAAATAGCCCATTGAATTTGTTTGGTTCCGATGACTTCCCTTCGATGACTGGTATTTGCAAGAAGATCTCGTTTGTATTTGACGACTCGACCAGCGAAAGTTCTTTCAACGACAGCGATTCAGCTTCCGATACCTCGAACAATAGCTGCATCATTGAAAAAACTCCTTTGACAACAACAACAATTCAAACACCTCCCACGGTTGCTGAAACTGCAAAGATGTCAGAGATTCCTACCATGGATGATTGGGATGATATTTTTCAGTATTTTACTCCATCTCCTCCCGACCGTCAACTTCCGAAACTGGAAACCAAAATAGGCAAGAACGGCCTAAGTGGCGGTGGTGGTGATGATGGTGTGTTTAGAAAACCATCTGTATTTCCCGGCACCAATACTAATTCTTCAACTGGATCTAAATCCACTGTGACACGATTAAAGACTCCAGTTTCGGATAAAAGATCCACACCCGTGAACAATGTATTACCAAATGTTCCATGTGGCGGCAAAGTTCCTCAAACCTGTCCAACGCAGAGGTACTTACTCCAGCCAAGGCCTCCACATAAGACAAACAAACAGCGTGAGGCTGATGGTTACGCTTGTTTCTTGAAATCCTTGTCAGAAAATGCCGAAAACTTATCGTATGTTGATGAAGAAGCAAGGAAATTTGTAAAATACTTCAAGAAATTTCGAGTGCAG
Source organism: Octopus bimaculoides (assembly GCF_001194135.2). Taxonomy (NCBI): domain Eukaryota; kingdom Metazoa; phylum Mollusca; class Cephalopoda; order Octopoda; family Octopodidae; genus Octopus; species Octopus bimaculoides. Next base: position 43,720,147 of record NC_068995.1, on the reverse strand, counting down.
CTTGTTAAAAAGCTTTTCGTAATTTACAACGAAACCATCTTTGATAACCAGTTCCCAGCAGATTTACCGATTGTCTGGAACAAGCGTTTACTGACCACGGCTGGTCACTGCAAACTTAAGAAGAAAACTAACACTCTACGTAAAACCCAGGTGAGAACAGTTGAGGTTAACCTGGCGACCAAGGTGTGCGACACGGCTGAACGAGTTCGTGATACACTTATCCATGAACTGTGCCATGCTGCAGTCTGGTTATTCAACGGAAGTCAAGGAGGACATGGTGTGCTTTGGAAGTCTTGGGCGAGGCGAGCGAACCGACGCTATCCTTCGGCACTGGCCATTATCGAACGTTGCCACAGCTATAACATTGCAAAGAAGTACACGTACAAGTGCGTCCAATGTGGTTACAGCTTTGGCCGACACTCCAAGTCTCTGGATACGACAAAGAAGGTCTGCGGATACTGCCACGGCCGTTTTGAGTTGGTGACCGCTGCGGATTCCACCCGTGGTTCCAACAAAGGTGGCTCAGAGATGACGCCAGCACGCACCCCTAACAAGTTTGCCCTGTTTGTCAAAGAACACTATGGAACGGTGAAGAAATCAAGCTCATGTTCCCATAAGGATGTTATGAACATTCTTAGTCAGAAATTCAAAGAGGCCCGGATCAGTTGAACAAAATTGGAAATCTTGATGCTGAAGGTACAATGTGGTAAAAGCATCAATACACACACACACACATATATATATATATACACAAATGTAAATATGTATAATGTAAATCATCATCATCATCATCATAATCATCGTTTAACATCCGCTAGCATGGGTTGGACGATTTGACTGAGCACTGGTGAAACCAGATGGCAACACCAGGCTCCGATTTCGCTTTCGCTTTCCCCAATAAGTCTTCGCAAGCTGAGTTTCGTGTCCAATGAGGGAGACGACGTTGGCACAGGTGCCAGTCATCGAATTTAGTTCTGTTTCGATTTCGCTTGCCTCAACAATAAGTCTTCGCAAGCTGAGTTTCGTGTCCAATGAGGGAGACGACGTTGGCACGGGTGCCAGTCATCGAATTTAGTTCGGTTTCGATTTCGCTTGCCTCAACAACAAGTCTTCGCAAGTGGAGTTTAGTGTCCGACGTAGGAAAGGTACGCATAAGATTGCATGCAGTGTTTAAGGGCTCTACAACTCACTGGAAAAGAGGGGACAGAAAGGAATACGTTGGCTAAAGAAAGACGACAATAAAGGGAAGAAATACATGGAAAGTATATGGAAGGAAACAGAAAAAAAAGACAGAAAAGTGAACAGTAAAAGTGACATAAAGCAATAAGGTTGCATGGGAATATGAAGAGTTTGGAAGCATGGAATTTTACAAGGATCTTTTTTTTTTTTTCTCACATGGAAAAAACTTTAATGCAACAGAATAATTTTATATATATATATATATAATGTATATTTTAATATTACATTTCTGCATTGTGATGCTAATAACCTGTCATTTAGAACTCAATAACATACTTCAGTCTTTGGAGCTCTGATGAAGCTGTAAGGATGATAGTCAGGCACTCAACTACGAGCGCATTGTACCTCACAGCAGAAACAGCTGTAAGCTAATGAAGTTCATAACATAATTATTTATTCCATTGTCATCCCACTTTCTTATATACATACATACATACATATATATATATATATATATATATATATATATATATATATATATATA